>NC_060270.1:104992351-105129507 GCF_021613505.1 Equus quagga | reverse complement strand
CTCCCCACCTCCTCCCCCGCCCCCGCCCCTCCCCCGCCGCCTCGCCGGCTGCTCGGCCGCGCGTCGGAGCCGCACGGGCCCGGGGCGCCGGCGGCGAGGCCACCGCACCTGCAGCGCGCTCTGGCTGCCGCGCGGGCACCTCGCCTCCCGCCACCCGGCCTCCTTCTCCGCCGCGCCGGGACGCCCATGACGCCCGAGCCCCCCAGCCGGCGACAATGACCACTTCCCTGCAAGATGGGCAGAGCGCCGTGGGGAGGGCGGCTGCCCGGGACCCGCCGCTGGCTGCCCAGGTGTGCGGCGCTGCCCAGGGGAGGGGTGACGCCCGCGACCCGGCGCCGGCCCCCTGGCCGCCCGTGCGGGCGTTCGTGCCCCCGGCGGACGCGCCCCGCGGCGCCGCTGCAGACAGGTAGGCTGCCCTCGGCGGGCGCGGGGGAGTGTCCTGGCTTGGCAGCCGGCGAGGGGTGAGGGGGCGGGCCGAGGGGGGGAGCCATGTGCCCAGAGCTGGGCCAAGTTTGTGAAAGTCTCTGAAGACAATTCCTTTTGAGCTGGCTCCTACCGGATCAGCAGGACATTGCGATCTCCCAGCGCCTTATAAATAGCATCACCGTTTCATTGAGAGCTCCCGGTCTCTCTCGCCTCTGCCCATCGGTGTGAGCTAGGAGGCCAAGCTCCAGGCTGACCGCCCCCCTTCCTTATTTTTTCGTGGCCCTGCGTTTAAAAATATAAACAATCCTTTTGATTTTGTATATTTAAAAAATCGTGGCATAAATGAGTTCACCTCCCACATAGAGTCTTACAGCGACCCTGGAGAGGCAAAGCACAGATTGACATTTGAGCAGTCTAGCTCTTCGGCAGGAAAGAATAGAGGCTTTAAAAGGTTTCCCAATCTCCATAGCTTTCAGCGCTAAGTGCCTTTAGAGTTCACAGTTATGCACATACTTCAGGAAAGAAAAAGGCTGCAACAATACAAAAATCTGTAGTCCTTTATATTCATACATTGAAATGGTCCCTTTTTTTTCCCTTCAGATTTGCAAAGTGCTTCAACTTCACTGAAGTTAAAATTACTCTGCAGTGGACTAGAGTACATTCATACTAGCAAGCTCTATTCACTTACCTCCTCAAAAACACTGCCTTGCGGTTTAGTATCTATAAGCACTTGAAAAATCAACAGACTGTGTGTGGGCAACATTGTGAATGAAATCTGAAGTGAGATGAACCACAGTTATAATTAATAAACCATAACTTCCAAAAGTGATTAGTAAAATAGCATAGGGATGAATTCATTAAATGTTTATAGACTTTGTCAATTTACTGGGTGCACAACAATGTCTAACTCCTCAGGATGTTTTACATTAATAATTACCTAGTCTGTATTTTGGCTCCTGGAAAATTATTGAAAGTTCTGGAAATGGGGTTTCCATGCCCGGTGATTTTTTTTTAAAGCCCCCTCCCTCCAAAAAACACCTATAGGCATACTATAAAAGATTGATTTATATCAATTAACATATTTTATTTTGACCGACAGAAAGTATATCACTTACCTTTGCTGTATACTTTCTGTAATATTGGTGTTGTCACGGCGTGGTATGTGTTGGCCTTAACTTTTTAATCCTGACAGCAATTATATTTTACATTCTGTTTTATGTAAATTGCATCCTATGTTCTCTTGGTGTAGGAGAAAAAAGAAAGATCTTGATGTTCTGGAAATACCATCTATTCCAAACCCTTTTCCTGAGCTTTGCTGTTCTCCATTTACATCTGTGTTGTCAGCAGGCCTGTTTCCCAAAGCAAATTCAAGGAAAAAACAGGTATGCATTTTAAAATTTTCTAATTCAAAGATCTTAGGAGTTCCCAATCTGTAGTCTTTAAGATATTCAGTAATTTATAATGTTAACAAAGGATTAGCATAGCCTACTTTAAATAAGTCTATTTACTGACATAGTTCTTTGGTAGTATTTTCCTTAAGGGTCTCAGTTTTCACAGCTCTATGATGGGAATGTTAAAACTTACCTGTCAGGCTTTTGGAATGGGTTAAATGAGAGAATATATGTAAAGTACGGAGTCTGGGAGCTGTTTTTATTCACAGGGTAGCTGGAGAGTTTTATGTGACAATAGATTATCAATTTTAAGTCAGAAATTGGAAGAGGGGGCAGTGGTATGGGGATGAGAAGGGGCTCAGCTGCCTCCTTTAATACTTTCTTTAACCTTTCACATTTTCAATCCAAGCCAACCTCATTTACCAAAGGCAAGTGACCTAGTGAATCTGTGGGAAAAGGTAATTGGAGTTTAGACTCGACGTGTCTTCTTCCTTTCAGTGAATTCCTCAGTTTGGAGGCTTGTGGCCCCAGAAGGCAGATGACTTGTAAGTGATGATTAAAAGATGGACTTTATTTTTATGATTTCCTTTCTTTTCAGGTTGCTAGTTTGGGACTGACGTAAGCAAACTAGATTTCAAGAACCAAGCAACTATGGGGAGATACATCGTGATTATACATTTGTGAGAAAAAAAAAATTAGCGTATCCTAGAATAATCCCATGTCTTCTTAATGCACTTCCTCCCAATTTTGAGTCAGCAAAACAAAGAGAGGCTTTACTAGGCAAAATATACCTTGTCCTTGTAAGGATAGAAGCAATCCATTTAAACAGTCAGATGCATGCAGTGAGGAGAGGGATGGTGAAGGGAGAGAAGACAGTCGATCATTTTCCCCCCATCTGTTGTTCTCTTTCCTTTTTTCTGTACTTTTACTACCTATGATGGGTTCAATACTGTGTGTTTATAGTTTGGTGAATGGAGAAAATACCTTGGGAAATAGGTGAATTCTTGATAACATACAGCAGTAATAGAGACAGTGGGAAAACATTCCTTGGAATATTGTGTTTTGGGAAGTCTGGTATTGCAAGGCATATATACTTTTTTTGGTGGGGAGGAGGTTGAAGTTTAATTGGTGCATGTACTTTTCCATAAGGATTGGAGAAAGTGGGAGTAAATATTCCTGGAGCAGAGGTTTGTTCTGAATTAGAGTCTTTGATGGGGGAGGCAAGTCCTCAAGTGAGCGGGACTCTGGCTTGGGATAGGGAGCTGAACAAGGAGGGGCCTCTCTTGAGCTTTATTATCAGAGTGAGGGTTGAAGTCAGAGCCCTAGGGCAAAACAGCCCTGCTGAAAGACCTGGGCCTTTTAAGAGCTTGGCTTTTGGGTTAAGATATAAGATGGGAATATGGATGATAGATTTGACTGTGTGTCATGGTGGTGGAAAAAATTGATTCTGGATTGTCTCTGATCCAGAATGGGAAAAGGAATGTCTGAGGATGACATAATAGCCATCCGGGGAACTGAATAGATGATTTCCCTACTTATGGGGGGCGAGCTCTGTTCCTTGCACCATCCTAGGCTCTGAGGCACTGGGCTAAGCAGACATGCCCTGCAAACCTGTTTACAAGGTGGGGCTTTGATTGGGGTTGTGCTGGGGCTAGGAGTTGAGCAGAGGAAGGGAAGTAGAGGGAGAGAGGCCTGGGCTTACTCTGATTTCGTGAATGAACACTGGGAGAATGCCTGTGTCTAACATATGGGTCCATGGGGCAGGGTTTGTTTGAATAGAGGGAGAAAAAGTGTTTTATGCTTATGTTAATAGAGGAGAAAAAAGAGAGAGTAAGTGTGGGCGCCAGGGTGTTCCCTAAGTGTGGAGTCATCATTCTAGAGTGAGACATCTTCTCTTGGGGATTGATAACATTTCTTCAGATCAGGCTTAGTAAAACGGCAAAATGGGAAAAGGGTGCTGTGTTACTTTGACTCCAGTGGGTTTCCTGCTGTGGCCCTGTGTCCAGTTTCGATGATGACCTTCTCAGAGAGCATTGCATCTACAGGGACAGCTGTGCTGTTTCATGAGCAGGGAATTCTGGCCCGACTCCTGGAGACCAGTCCCAGGGGGGTGTTCCCAGCTGAGAAGGGCCCTTCCTGCTGCCCTCTTCCTTGGCTGAAGAGTTCAGGTCTAGGAAGAGAAGGATGTCCCAAAGTTGGGGAGGAGGAAGGTTCCTTTTCACGTTCTTGTATGTTTCCTTTTCCCCACCTAGACTTTGCGTTTAGCACTCACCCTTTGTTTTTATTCCCTGGTGTATGCACTTTCTTTGGATTGAGTGAAGTTTTGGGAATAGATGACTCTATGTCAGTAATTTCCCCAAGCTCTGTGTCTTTGTGACACAGACTACCCTTTTACAAGATGCTATTTCTGGCCCAATTATCTCTGACCTTCAGTTGAGATGATGTAAATGACTGTATGTGATAGTTTTCTGTTGACTTTATTTATGGTTGAAATATGGGAGATGATATCTCTTTTCTTTATATTCTCTCTTTCGTTTGTTTTGTTTAACCATTCCAGTCATTTTAGCAATTCTTTTCTCCCCATAGAAAAAGTGAAGAATTCCACTTGTTATTTACAAATAAGTGACCAGAAAGTTTGAAAGAATCCAGACTAGAAATGTTAAATTTCATGTGGCCTTTCAAACCACAGTCAAAAATCATTTTATGGGCCGTAAATATTTTTTTACAATTTGAGTTGCCTCCATAATGCATGAGTGGAAAAGTGCATTGAAGCCACAAATAGGATATGCTATATCTCTTTTTGCAAATAAAATGTCTCAAAGTATACAAAACTGTAGGCTTTCAGTATTATCATTTTAAAATAAGAGTTAGAATGAGATAGACTCTGGACCTTCATTCCCTCTCCATCTTTGTATAATACTGGCCAGATATATTTCCTAGGTATATTTCTTTGTGTTTACCAATAAAGCAGATTTAAAGTGTAACTTCATTTATATACGTTGTCCAGAAAAGTTACTTGCAATTAAATTAAATTTTGTATTAAAAGTAACTTAACTTATGAATTTACATGGCTCCTTTTTTTCTATGTCTGGTTGAAATTTACCAAGAAATCATCCCTTAGCACTTATTATTTGAAGAAAGGGAAGGAGTAAGAGATCTTTAGCCCTTGCAGAAGAATCAGTTCTTGTCTCAAGTTTGTCTACCCTCAGGTCATTTTTGTGCTTGAATTAAGCTTCTATGGTAGCTCTAGTTAATTGCTTCCCAGGACTATGCAGTATAACTAATTCACAATAAAGGCTCTGAAGACTTTAAAGATAAAAAGACACCTGTGAAGAACTGTGTGTCATGGAACGTTCCAGCTGCAAGAGATCTTTGAGATCATCTAGTTGAATGCTTTTCTTTTACAGATTAGTAAATGGAGGCTAAGAAGTGCTATATGACTAATAGTGGCACACCTGGGACCTGAAATCTGGATTTCTTGATGCTTTGTCACAGTCTTTTTGTAGGAAGGTAGAATTTCTGCAGAAATTGAGAACTGTAAGAGTAGTACAAGTGTTAAAGTTATATCAGTATTGTTAGTTATGACTGCCCAAAATACAAGAGCAGGGGTGACAAATGCCATTTATTTATATTCACCTAAAGACCTGGATTCCTCTTTTTTTCCTCCCTCAAATATAACTGTCTCTTTGTGTTTTTTCCTCTCCATCTTGTCCCTAAAATTGATAGGAAAAATTCTATCAGATAATTGGTTAATCACCAGATAAGATTTGCTAGTATTATTAATAACCAGGTTTGGTGTGTAGTTTGCAGTCCACAGTCACAAGAATGCCAGGAAGTGGGTCTGTCATCCGCATTTGAAGATTTTTTTAAAAGTGCAAAATCCGGAAATGATTTGCCCATGCTTCCACAGTTTAAATTGAGGGAGATCAAAAAGAATATCCTGTCTGAAGGTGCTTTGCCCTTCATCACACTGTTTCTGGTCTATTCTGTATTGAATTAAGCCTTTGTATATATCTCAGAAAAATAAAAAAATATCTTCCAAATAATTAAAAAATTCGTTTTCCACATGCTCTGCCTTTGATTTTATTTTCCTCCTACATGTCAGGTACTATCAAAAGATAAGTTCATCTCTGTCACCAAATTAAAGGGCCTCTGATGTCATTCCTTTGTCATAGCATTAATTGTCCCAGTTTGTATATGTTGTCTGGCTGCTATACTAACCAAACTCTCATGTATTCATTTTTCTAATATACACAGAAGTAGAAAGCAATAAGCTATACCCCCATATTCCCATTTTCCATATTCATCTAATATTAAGATTTTACCTCATTTACTTCTTCAATTCCTTTTTGAAATTTTTATTGTCTTTGTTGAAGTATTTTAAAATAAATACTGTCATTGCGTTCCTACTTAGTTTTGTATATATCTCTGAAAAATACATTTTCTTATAGAACCCAAATGCCATTATTCCCTAACAAAAAATAGTAATTCTTTGGTATCATTTAAAACCATCCAAAATCAAATTTTCTCAGTTGGAGTGATCTATGACATCCTCAAATTATAAGCTGGTTATGTTTCAAAAGTCTTTGGAAATTTTTGGAAATTTGAATTCAGTTTCAGATGGAAATAGCATCATAAGTTGTATTTAGGCCCCCCAGGCCATTTTACAAAATTCCATTTAATGTGAAATGAAGTGCAAATATCATATGTATGCAGAAAGAATAATAGAAACAATACTTGCTTCTATTAGGGTTTCGGACAAATGTGTCTTTCCAACAGCAATTTGCTACTTTTCAATGCTGGCACTTGATGAATATCATTTTTCTTGGGAGGAATTTGAAAGTACACAGATCTTTGTGGCAATATTGAAGCAGGCTTTAGCGCTGTCCTCCTCAAAGTGTCGTCACTGACCCCCTTCCTCAGGATCAGCAGAGTTGCCTGTTAAAACTGTAGATACTTGAGCCTCTCAAAAAACCCACTGGATAATAATATCCTGGTGAAGCACAGAGGAATTTGACTTCTTATTTTTTTTCTCTTTGACATTGTACAACATCAGGTACTCTTATTCTCTGCTGCAAGGCTCTGGGGCGATCTGACTTTTCATAATCGTGGACAATTTCATTTAGTTGAGGAAAGGTAGGAATATTACAGATGGACTTTAGTTGGTATTTTATCCAAGTATTGATTGTTTGGAGGAAACAGAACCTCACATGAACTAGCCTGAAATGTTATGTTATAGTACCTGAAGGCCGAAAGTTCACTGATCTCATGACAGGTTGGAATTGGGAATTAGAATGTCAGCAAAAATCAAGGCAGCCACTTTCTCCATTCTCTCTTTTTTTCTTCCCACAAGCACAGCACATAGTCTCTGCTTTTTCTTCTAAATCCATTTCATTCTCTGACATTTCTCTGTAGTCTTGCTTGTCTTGATTGCACATCAGTGCGTGTGGCCCCACATGGCCGTCCCTATTGGAATAAATATTTCCTCCTACTAGTGGTTTAGCACTTGGTGACTAACTTGAATCTGTATCTGGAGAGCGCTATTAACCCAGCTTGTCCAGCTCTTAGTCAGCTGTGGCCCAGGGGACAGAGGGACCTGGACCGCTGCTCACTCAGCAAGGGTTGTGGGAAGAAATTTTGTGAGTGGGAAGTGCAGGTTCAGTGGGTATGGTGTATGGCGGTGGGGAGGAAACAGTGGACAGCTAGTGGCCCAGGAAAAAGAGATCTCAAGCAAAAAGTAGTGGACGTGAAAACAAATTCTTATTGGATGCTATGATATATGGTGATCCGCCGATTCGTTTGTCTGACAGCCTAGACAGTTTACAGTATCCAAGTTCTTTGCTTCAATTCACTTAATTCACTTGAAGTGTATTTATTTGACAGTGGTTTCAGTTGATGCCACCCTTCAGTGATGGTCATATTCCTTGGCCGTTGTCCTGAGCTTGCATCTTAGTGAGGTCCCTTAGACAGGACCAACCAACTCACGAACCTGCCTACTTCGTGCTAGTTACCTTCATTTGTAACAGAAGACAGCTGTCTCTTTCTATTTTGGAACTTAAATCCCCTAGCAGATCTTCTGCTTGTCAAGGTTTTATTTCCAGTTTGAAGGTTGACTCTAATTTTTGGTTAATTTGCAGGGTACATTTGCAGTCCAACGTTTATCTACAATATGGGTTTTAGTTTTCATTTACTTGAAAGCTCAGCTTCTGGTTTGTTTTTCCCTAGGGGCATGTATTATGTTCTATCAAGAGAAGGAAAATTGGAGTCATTCATGGTTCAGTATAAATGTGGATCTTAATTAATATAAAAAAGCTTTCTGCAATCTTATGGATATTGAAACATGTCAGCGTATATGAAATAGTAAAAAATTCTGCTGTATAAGTATACACTGATGTGTATTTGAGCAGGGATGAGCAGACTTGGGAATTGTCCTTAGGGCATTCTAGATGAGGGATGGCTCACTGGAGAACCTAGGAAATGGCCACAAGTCTTTGCCAAGGCAAGGGAGCGGAAGGGAAGCTTTCAGAATCAATTTAGAAGAGAAACGGGAGAGCTGATATAAGGAGAGCATCCTTTACCTCTCGTCCTTCCCTTTGGTTCCTCCTCATTTAGTATTTTTCAAAGCCACAGAGAAAATAAACAAAAATAGGAGGATAATATTCTTAACTAGTTTACAAATGCTTCTGTCTATTCCAAAAGATAATTCATAAGACTGCTGTTTATTCAATATTTTTTTTCTATAGATGTAATGTTACATGTGGTGGTTAGGTTGTTAGGGCAGTGAGTAAAAGTTTTTTAACCCATAATAGCTTCAAAGAATGATACATTTACAGCACCTTGTGCACTGTTTTTAATATTGTTTCTATGGAAAGATGTGAGTCAGTATGTGATTGAAAGATATTGGACTGGGAATCTGCAAGCCTAGTTTTTAATATGGTCCTGCTGCTGCTGAGTGATGTGATATGAGACTGTTGGCCACACTTTCTGGGCCTGAGAATGCTGCAGTTTTATTCTATTCCTGGAGCAAGTGATTCTCATGGCTCTTGAAATACTAATGATCCTGGGTAGTAGATACAGGAATCACAGGAGGCTTCTTCGGTCCCATTGGCCCCAGAACTTCCCTCTCAGCCTTTGTTCAGATCATCCCACGTGGTCACCACACCTCCTTTGATAAAGAGCACGTTTGGGTGCCATGGGGAAAGGAGCACAGGAGCCACCTCTATGGGGATGATGAGGGCAGGAGGGGCTAGTTAAACTAGAAATTGTGCATCAATGTCAAGGTCCAAATATTAGAAAGAGAGTCAGAAAAGATATCATATCTGGGAGGGGCCAGATTGGGTGGTGAAGTTGTGTTTAAATTTAGAAATAAGGATTTGAAATTAGATGTGAATGTTTGAGGCTGGCATAGGTCCAATATGCACTTGGCTTTGCTTGGCTTAGAGGGTTTAAGGTGGTCTTAACCTCTAAGTCCTTCTCTAAATTCCTCTTGCTCCCCCTTCAAGTCATCCATTTGGTTGCTCAAGCCAAAATCCAAAGAGACTTCTTTCTGGTCTTTGGTTGTCTTGCTACATCTTTCATCACAATATACTTGAATCTGTAAACTTCTCTCCATCTCCACTGCTACCATCCCGACTTCAGCCACTGTTTTCTCATGTTTAGGAGCCTCATATATGGTCTCTTTATTTCTACTTTACCCTATTTTTGTCCATTCTTCATACACTTGTTAGAAGTCAACTTTTAGAAATGTCGATCACATCATGTCACTTCCTGGTTGAAAATTTTTTGATAGCTTATAATAGAATTCAAATTTTTTTTTTAAAGATTTTATTTTTCCTTTTTCTCCCAAAGCCCTGCAGGACATAGTTGTGTATTTTTAGTTGTGGGTCCTTCTAGTTGTGGCATGTGGGATGCCGCCTCATTGTGGCCTGACGAGTGGTGCCATGTCTGCGCCCAGGATTTGAACCGGCTAAACCCCGGGCTGCCGAAGTGGAGCGCAAGAACTTAACCACTTGGCCGCGGGGCCAGCCCCTAAAATTCAAATTTTTTCCTTAGCCTACAGGATTCTACACGTTTTGGCTTCTGTCTACCTGTTAACCCTCATCTGCTTTCTACTCTTTGTTCATTATACTCTAGCCATGGTGGAGGGGCAGTCCTGCCTTGTTCATGATCTTGACAAGCTTTTTTCTACCTCATAGCCTTTGGCTTGACTGTTTTCTCTGCCTGGAACCACTTTTGCCGGCTCTTAACATAACTGACTGCTCTTTATTCTTTAGATCTCAGCATAAGATCATCTCATCAAAGAGGCCTTTTGAAATTAGTCTACCGAAAGTATCCCTCTACACCTGTTTTTTTTCCCCCTACTTCATCACATTTCCCAGTGTATTTCCTTGCCTGTGCTTACTATAATCTGAATTGTCTTGTTTATCTATTTGGTATAATTATTTATTGTTTTTCTCTCTAAGTAGAATATGTTGGGTTCATTGTTCTTGGATTCTTTCATTGAAAGAATGAATGAGTAAATGGATTATTGAAGATAAATAGTTAAAATCAATTTTAACAAATTGTATTTTGACATATTTATTCAAATAATGATCAATCAGCTTCCTCCTCTTCATCAAATTTTAAAAAATATTTCTAATATTATTAACAAAAATAAAAATATATGCTAGGCCTCTGGACCAATGGGGTTTTAGCAGTATATATCTTTTGTTTTCATTACACACATAGGAATTGATCATTTTTAATGAAGTTAATGGATATATTTCTGATTTTATACCTAATTCTTATTTAATGGAATTATAAGTGAAAAGTACTTGGCGGACTGCTGCTCATTCTTCCAGCTTACTGGGTATTAACAAAATCCACATAGTTAGAAAAACTTAAGTGGAGATATCAATTGAGTTTATAATATGAGTCTCTTTGAGCAAAGGATAGATGTTAGCAAATGTTTTAATTATTAACTATTAATGTCATTGGTGAATGTTTTAGGCCAGGGCTCATGGTGTAGAAATAGGGAGACATTTACCCTTTGAGTATTCAAGAAGACTTTCCAAGGGATGTACAAACTCATGGATTTAAGAGAATCAGTTTCCAGATCCTCATCTTCAATATGTGCTTGTTCCTAAAACTTATCTTCTTCTCTCTCCCTGAATCGTCATCTTTCTGAGAGCCCACTTGTGTTCACAATAACCTTCTCTGCTGGTGCAGTCCTCTGAGGCGTGCAGACCTCCCTGGCATCACATGTAGGGAAAGCTTCCTTACTGATTAGTCAGAGTGCCACAAATCAGAAGGGCTTCCTGACTTTTTATGCCTTAAACATCGTTCTGTTAAGGGGAAACATGGTTAGACATGAGGATTTTGGCTAGTGCTGAAATGTTCTGAATTCAGATAGATGATGGTGTGATGGGAGTAATGACAATTTTCATTTCTTATATTTCAATTTCAATTACTGACTTAAGTTCTTCCCTCTCCTGACTATTGTCAGAGAATATATAACCTTTGAGGGAGAGTGTCCTAAGAACAAAGCAATTTATCACATCAATGGGAAATACTGATGCTAAAAATGGCCTTTGTTATGTATATAAATATATTTTCCTCTGTTCTCAATACTTGGGACACATCAGTAGCTGAAAAAAAATGCTCCTGTAAACACCGGATGGGATATAGGTTAGTGCTGCAGGTGGGGTTCCCTGGGAAGCCAACTTAGAGCAGAGCTTTGCCTGCAGGAAGTTTACTGGGGAAGAGCTTTTAGAAACAATGCCTGTGGGAATGGACTCAGGGAGAAGTTGGCGGCAGTGCAGCCACAACAGAGACCTCAGCTGATCCCATAGTTGCTCTGGAGCTGGGATGGCCCTGCAGAATTGTTTAGAATGAAGGGCAGAGGGGCCGGGCTGCCCAGGAAGGGCCTGACCTTGGGCCTGGTGGCACTCTTAGCTGAGTGCACTGGTGGGTAGGGAGGACTTAGCCGGGAGGTCTTAGTGGCTGACGCTCTAACAGCTGAGAAAATGAGTGCTTTAGTGCTGAAAGGGGCAGGTTTGGGTGGTGTGCCACAGCATCTGCAACAGTTAGTAATTCTGATTCTTTTAAATGTAACAGAAATCCTTTCTGAGACCACCAAATTTTTGAAGATAAATTGAGTAGAACTCAAAGATATATATAACTTGCGTATGATTTCTTTCAGATTTTTTTTGTGTTATTCAATCTTGTGGTTAAAACCTATTTTATCAAATCCTATCATGAAATATTTCTTCCAATACCAGTCAATTCCCATACTTTATATCATAAAATACCTCAATATTTTCTACTTCCTGTTAATACAAAAATATACTAGCTGCGAGACTTAATTTTTTACAAGTATATACATTTGCTTTCACTAAAAACACAAATTTTTATCATGATGAATACTACAATTAGTGGAGCTATTTCTAATTTTATGTTTGATTTTTATTTAATTACATCCAAAAGGTGAAAAAATCAGGTTGGAAATGTACACACACAATTATCAAAGGAATTCCATGCCCTTCCTAGGGCTTCATCATACTCCTCAGAACTCTTAGTTCTGTATTATTCTAAGTTTGACTGCTTTCAGCTATTTCTCTTGTAAGATATAATTCATAATTAATTTTCACTGTTTTTAAATACTTTTTGCTTCTCAGAATGCATATTGATAACCTCTTTTCGAACTGAAAAGTAAAGTTGGACTTTATCTGATAAGTCTGACTTGGCTGATTGGAGAGTGAGGATTAACTTTTCCAGTTATATGGTTGACATTTTCCTTAAATTGAATAAACTAAGTTTAGAGCCTTAAACTTTTGATGAAACTATATTTAAAGCACATTATAAGACAAAAGCATTTTATTAAAAAAAAGTTGGAAAGAAATCATGCAAAAGCCTCACCAGTGTTTTAGTTTGGCCAAGGTGTGATAAAATTAACGCTTTTCCCCCCAATTTCTATGAGTGTATTAGTTTGAACAAAGTGCATTTAAATGAAAGAGTAACATAACATTAATGGTAAAATTTTGTTGATAAACTATCCAGAAACTGAGAAAGTTAAATAATCTGATTGGGTAACAAATTTTTTCAAGTCAGGAAGTTTCCAACTCATTGCTTTCAGTTACATCCTAAGAGGCTTTAATTGATTTACTGGATGATGGATCATTAAAAGCGATTTTAACTCAGATGGAATTCGAAGATTGACATTGCCTCCCACTGCCTCTGCACTCTTTCCTCCCTTACCCCATTACTCTGACATACTATATGTGTTTATTCTCTGCCTTTTCCCACTAGAACGTAAATCCTGTGAGGGCAGGGACTTTGTTTTACATACTACTCAATCTCTAGCAGACAGAGCGATACCTGGCACTTAATAGGCCCTCAGTAAGTTTTTGCTGAATGAAAGAATAAATGAATGAATTAATGAATGGGGAAGGAGCAGAGGAAGTGGTTATTATAAAGGGAGGGAAGGAGGGAGTATTTGGGAACATACTAATAGTTTAGTATAAATGATAAACAGTTTGCAAGGAAGCCTAGAAAAGTGAAATTCAGTTTAGTTACTAGGAAGGGTCTGATATTGTTAGATGTTAAAAGAGATCCTATTCAGGATAAACTTTTGAGTATAGATTTACCACTATTAGCACATTCTAAATTTGGGTTACCCTTGCTCAGAATAAGTCCTGTTCTTTGTCTCTTTGGTCCCCTTGTAAGCATTTTCAGTCTTACCAGTCCATGTGTGCCACTTAAAAAGCACATATATTTATGGGGCTGAGTCCAGTAAAAGCTTTTCAATGAACCCACATTCACAGTGGAAGATTACTTTCATTCTTGGGAAGGGTGACATATGCATGTGCAGCCCAGTGTTCAGGGGTACTTTGGTATTATTTAACTGTGTATTGGCAAGATTCAGGCCAGTATCTGGTTTCTCTTTAGAGACATTTTGCATTATATTACAGTACTCTTACTGTGCTGTGCCAGGGAAATTAAGATCAGCTGGAACACTCTGTAGGTCATTGGCTTGGATTCTTAGGGTACTGGGAACTTGATGTTTTGTTTTAATGACCTCATTTAGGCTGAACCTGCCTTTGTCCCAAAGACATAAGGGCTCCTTTACAAAACCATGTCTGCCCCTTGGGAAATATATGGGATAGGTTTAGAGAAAAGTGACTAAATATTTGAAGGCATTGGGTCAACTGCCATGTAAACAGTACTTGATAAATTCTAACTCCTTAGTCAAGCAGGATGAAGAGGAGGCGTAATTAAAGTCCCCTCAACATGGATGTAACCATCAAATTCCACAGTATCTGAAACATACTTTAAAGGTTGAAGAAGGTAGTTTTAAGAAAAATGAAAGGAAGAGATGCTTACGGGTCATGTAGCAGTCCATGGGACTTGTGCCCCGGCAGATGGTTTCTGCGGAGATTTCCAGAATGAATGAAGCACCTCCTCCATATTTCTCAAAGTGGGAGTATATGATGCATATATGCATATGGGGTGTGTGAGGATTGTGGGAGGGCCATATGGGAAGTTGCATGATAAACATGGAACACCTTTCTGGAACAATAATTTTAATTGAAAATAAGGGGAAAACATTTTTCTATTAAAATAAACACTCCTATTTCTATAAGTAAAATGCACACTTTATGCGGATTTTTATGAACAAATTAAATACCTTAGAGTTATTGCCTACCCTGGGATGGCAAGGGCTGTGTAATTACTTTCTTTTGCGTTTTTGGGAGTTCTGGTGGAAAAATTTGAGAAACACTGGTGTCGTTTTCAGTTCTGTGGGAAGTAGCTTTTTGTAATCCTCAGGAGGATTGGTTATCATCTCTCTTTTTCTTCTAAGTTCTTTTCTAGCCAAAGTTCTTTCTCTAAAGCTTCTCTGCTTTTTTGGGTATCTGTATCGTTGATATTGAGGATATTGGGTTGTTAAATATTTGAAGTGTTTTTCTATTCTACTTTCCTGCAGCTTGGCAGGAAATTGCTAAATTGCTAAATTCACTAAAGTCTCTGAAAACCACCTTATTCCCGAAGACCTCATTCAGTGCTTATTTTGACATCTCAGCAGTTTTGGGCATTTTTGATTACTCTTTCCTTCTTGACACATTTTCTTGACTTTTACCTCTCACAGGTCTCTGTTGTAGGATGTTGGTGTTGGTGAAAACTTTCTGTTTTCATTTTACTGCTGGGGTGATCTCATTTACTCCCTGGCCTCAATAGCAATGTACATGTAAGTCTAAGCTACGTTATCCTGGGCTGTCTGCTAGATATCTTCACTTATACAGTCCATAGACATTTCAAATTCAGCATATTCCAGACCGGATTGATATTTTCCACTTAAACTTGCTCTTTTTCCTATGTTTCCCTTCATTAGGAATGGCATACTCTCTGTTCTTATTAGAAAATCAGATATCTAAGTTCTTTGGCTCTTCAGTATTCTTCTCTCTCCTCTTTCAAATGGTTACAAAGTACTCTTGGGAAAACAACTCTTGAATGTATCCATTCTTTACAACCTCTCGCCAGTTGCGCTTGTTTAGGCTAAATCATGTGTCTCATAATTGCTTTGAGAGTCTTCTCACCGATTACTCTATTTTCAGTCTTGTTCCACTCCTAGAAGTGTACTGTGCTTTAAAACAATTTTTTTTTTATATTGAGGAGCTAAAATCCATCTAACACAAAATTAACTATTTTAAAGCATACAATTCTGTGGCATTTGGTACATTTACAGTGTTGTGCAGCCATCACCTGTAATTCCATCACCCAAAAAGGAAACCCTGGATCCATTTAGCAGTCTCTCCCCATCCTCACCTTCCCCCAGCCCCTGGCAACCACTAATCTGCTTTCTGTCTCTAAGCATTGACCTATTCTGGATATTTCATATACAGGGAATCATACAATATATGACCTTTTGTGTAGGGCTTCTTTCACTTAACGTGTTTTTGAAGTTCATCCACATTGTAGCAAATAATAATACGCTTTTAACCATGAGATAATTCCAAATGTGTGGAGAAGCATATATTTTTTTTGTTTTGAAGAAGTGGGAGGTGGTTCATACATGATAGGACCCCTCTTTGTTCCTTTGTTCTCAATCCTGTTTTGTCTCTCCTTTTCCCCTACTTTGAGGGAACCACTGTTCTGAGCTTGGTGAGTATCCTTCCATGTTTTTATACTTTCACGGTGTATAGCACTGTGCTGTGTTTTAATGACTTATGTAAAAGTATATGTGTATCTCTGCAACTTGCTGTTTCATTCAACATTTTTTGATTAATCCATGTTAATATGTGTAGATTAGTTTATTTTAATTTTGTTTCATTGTATGTATACATCACAATTTATTTATCCTTTCCCAACTGAAGAAAATTGAGAATCTTTTCAATTTCCATGATTAAAAACCACACTGTATATTCTTGTGCCTATGCACAAAGGTTTCTCTACTCTCTGTATTTAGAAGTGGAATCGCTTGGCTGTAGAGCAGGTGTGTGTTCATTTTTACTAGATATTGCCAAATTGTTCTCTAAATTGGTTGTACGCACCAGCACTATATGTGTCTCCATTTCCGTACTTTTTCATCAACAGCTGGTATTTTCAGATTTTAAAGTTTTTGCCAATGTGGTGAGCATAATGAAATTTAATTATGGTGTTAATTTGTATTAGCTTAATTACTTGTTGGGTTGAGTATCTTTTCATATGCTTCTGGCCATTCATATTTCTTCTTTGTGAATTATCTATATTTTTCTATTGTGGTGTTTGTCTTTTTTAATTGATTTGTAAGAGTCCTTTGTATGCTATTGGATACTAATCTTTCTATAATTGTAAACATTGCAATGGTCTTTTCTCGGTAATTGTGACTTGTCTTAACTTTGTTTCCAGTGTCTCTTACAATAAAGAATATTTTTGTTTTATTTTAGTTAAATCTAGTTTTGTACTTTTCTGTATCTTATTTAAGAAATTTTTTCTTCCCTCTCCATCCTGAATATATTTTCATCTAATCATTTTAACATTTTACTTCTCATACTTGGGTCTTTAACACAGCATGATTTAATTTTATATATGATAGGAATCTTATTTTTTCCAGATGAATATCTACTTATACAAGTACCATTTATTAAAGTAATCACTTCTTTTCCCAAAGCTTTTTAGCATTTCTTTGATCATGTATCAAGTTCTCTTTTTGGTAGTGGAGTGATAGTTTTAAAGGACAAATCAGATTATGTCATTCTTCTCTTAAACCATTCCATGGATTCCCGTCATTCTTTGAATACATATGTTAATAGGGCTCTGGGGGTACTGCATAGCTGGGACACCTCTCTAATCCTGTCTCCAAAGCTTTCCTCCTTATACCCTGTACTTTGACCACACTGAACTTCTTGTAGTTTTCTACTACTTCATTCTTTCTCTTCCCCGACCTTGGGAGGATCAGGTCTTTCCATAAGTTGTTCTGTCCTCCTGCATCTCTTTTCTCCTTAATCTTTAGATAGGTGGCTGCAAATCTGCCCTTGATGACTCAACTGAGAGAGTCTTCTCTTCCCCTACCAGATCTGCATTAGGTGCCCTGCTTAGAGATAATCTACCAAGTCAGTTATGTTACGTTATCAGTCTATTTACTTAGCAGTGTTCCAGTGTCCAGGAAGCTCTCTAGGGGCAGCAGAAACCAAGTCTGCGTTGGACATCAATGCATTTCCAGACCTTAATGTTGTGCGTGGTGTGTCATAGGTCCTCTGTAAATACTTGCTCAATGACCAGATGGTTCAGATATCACTTTTATCCGAAGTAGGACTTGTTTCTAAAATCTCTGATACATAGATGATCATCCATATAGTCTTCTTGAGCATTTTTCAGTGATAATGAGCTATTTTGCTTGTGATCAATAAAATCCTAATGTAAATGCTTTCTTATGAACTGCATATAAACCAAGCTTTGTATAATTGTTAGAAAAAAATTTAATTGCAAAAGTTTTGAATTTTACTTTTCCCCAATTAAACCTTTATTTTGATCCCTTATTCCAACATGTCAGGATATTATTAAATTGTATTTTTTCATTACAATAATTGTCTCAACTTTGCTTCGTATGCACCTAGGCATAGATGATATTAGTGTCTTCATTCAAGAGTGAAAGACGAAGCTCGCCACTTGAGCCTGCCTTCAAGGCTGGTGCTAGTGGATTAGCCAACACTTTAAGTTTTCTCAATATGCTGCTCATCCATTCAGTCAGTACTTATTGAGTGTCTGCTTTGTACTAGTCATTGTGTTTGATATATATATAATTGTGTTATCATTCTGGTCTTACTCATCTTGTCTATCAGGCGTGTCATGAGGCATTTCTCAATTATTATTTAGAAATCAAGATATGCTCAGTCTTAGATATCCCTCTGACCTATCAGTATAGAGACTTACTTAAAAAGTATAGTAGTTGCCTCTTATCCACAGTTTCTCTTTCTGTGGTTTCAGTTTCCTGTGGTCAATCATGATCCAAAAATATTAAATGGAAAATTCCAGAAATAAACAATTCATAGGTTTTAAATTGCACACCATTCTGAGTAGTGTGGTGAAACCTTGCATCATCATCTAGCTCCATCCTGCCTAGAACGTGAATCACCCTCTGTCCAGTGTATCCACACTGTATACACTACCTGCTCGTTAGACACTTAGTAGACATCGTGGTTATCAGATCAACTGTTGCAGTATCACAGTGCTTGTGTTCAAGTAATACTTTTTTTATTTAATAACGGCCTCAAAGCACAAGAGCAGTGATGCTGGCAATTTGGATATGCCAGAGAAGCCATGAAGTGCTTCCTTTAAGTGAAAAGGTGAAAATTCTGGACTTAATAAGGAAAGGAAAGAAACTGTATGTTGAGGTTACTCAGATCTATGGTAACTTTTATTACAGTATATTATTATAGTTGTTCTATTTTATTATTAGTTAGTGTTGTCAATCTCTTACTGTGCCTAATTTATAAATTAAACTTTATCAAGTTATGTATGTATAGGAAAAAACATCGTATATGTATGTGTTGGTACTATCTGCGGTTTTAGGCATCCACTGGGGGTCTTAGAATATATACCCCGGGGATGAGGGGGACAACTGTAATAATTCAGTTATTAGTATTATTGCTAATATTTATTCAGTCTTTACACTGCACTAGGTACTGTGCTAAGAAGATAAAAAGTTTTATAACATCCACTTTTCCCAGTCCCTCAGTGGAGTAGACACTACTGTCATATCTATCTTATAGAGGAGGACGTTTAAGTTTATGAAAGATTATATGATGTGATCAAAATTATACAGATGGAAAGTGACGGAGGTGGGATCCAAACTCAGACTGCCCTGTATTAGTGAGATGGGTAGATTCCTGATAACCTTTCCTTTCTTCCTTGCTTGCTTCCTTCCTTTCTCCACTCTTTCCTCTTTTTGTTGTTGTTTAAAAAAACATTTTGAAAACAACAAAGGAATGTTTTTAGTAGATCAGGCCCATCCTGTGAGTAGTAGTAACGGGTAGAATTCTAGAGGTAGGCGTTGCTGAGATGTCTCTCATACATGGTGTAACCAGCGTGCCTGGTGGAACAGAACCAGTTTTAAAAGGTTCCTCTCACTGAACATTAGCTTAGACTTGATTCGTATATATATATAATTATAGTAATCACACAAAATTTAAATATAAAAATGCTTTTTGGTTCTTTGAGGAAAATGGTTCTTTAAAACTGTTGACTGTCTCCTGACTCATGGAGGTTGGTGCAGTTGTAAAGCAGTGTGACTTTTCTCTCACGCTGGTTTTTAAGGGTGCATATATCCTGACTTTATATTAGCGATGATACAGTTTTCAAGGTACTTTCAAATATATTATCATTTTTATCCTCTTAATATCTGACTGTAGTAAATATATGAGTTAGTTTTATCTCACTTTCATAGACGGAAAGACATAGGGTCAAAGATCAAGGGTAAATTATATGGTGTTATATGACAGCCAGGACTTGAACCCAGATTTACAGATTTTACTTCCAGCCCTGAGTACCTAACACAAAATTGATAGGTGGCATTCTATTTAAATTTAAATACAAAATACCTCCTTTGTGCTTTTTTTTTGTACGTATATATGTATAAAAATACAGATTTTTATATATGAAACTTGGATTGTGACAGTAATAAAATGAATTGTCCTTTAAACTGCACGTGAAACCCAAACTTAATATATTCTCATCTCCCTCTACCTCTAGTATTTTTCCTATGGTATTGGTATATTGCTTTCAGGAAATACAAAAAATCCTTTATATTACTGTTTCAGGAAATGTCAGAAATCCTTATTATTATTTTTTAGTTTGTAGGATTTTGAATGAGTTTTAGAAACTACCAGGGAAATTGGATCGTTCTCAAATCAGGATGTATTCTTACTGAAAGAGTTTAGCTTAGCTTTCCTTACTCTGGGGTGTTAAATTAATTTTGATTGACAGAACCGTGCCTAGGATTTAATTGAGATTGAAGTTAGTAAAAATCTTGTCCCATGGCCTAGAGAACAATTGGACAAAGTAGATGAAGTAGAGAGGAGTGTGTTTTCTCAACCTTTTATTCCCTTTGGACAGAACCCAGGTCACCTGCACACACAGTAGATTTCTGGTAGTGGAGCTATCCTGCCACTGTGTGGTCACCATTAGCAGGTCAAACACCCATCATTAAAATAAAGGTGGGGCTATAAATATCAGTGCAGAGAAAACTGGTTTTTAAAGCATGAGATAAAAAATGATGCAAATATTTAAACATTGAATTAAATTCTATTTTCTAAAAAAGAAGTTATCAGTCCTTCACATATCAATATGTTTACCCATCAATCTTAGAAAAGTTGTTCTATATGTAATGCTTTAGCATGGCAATTCTCAAACCTCACCAGGCATGTCACATACCTAGAGTATTTGAAATAAGTGCAGATTCCTGGGCCTCATCCTTGCGGGGTCTTTATTTGTAGGTCTGAAGTGGGGCTGAGGTATTAGAACTTTTTAACAAGAACCTACCAGGAAATTCTTACGATTCTGATGCAAGTTGTCGGTAGACCACTTTTGAGCAAACCATGGGGTAATCTGATTCAAACAGGAGTTTCAGAAGGACAGCATTTCCCTTCTAATGCAGAGGGAGAATTGGACAATCTGCCATCGTTGTAGGGGGAAGTGTTATTTGTACAAACACATGCTTTATATACATTTGTGGTTCTGTAATATTTTTTCTAAAGGATAACACGTGTCTAAATATTTTTACTTCTTCTTAAAGCTGATTTGCTTTTGCTTGAATTTTAAATTGCATTGCTTTAAAAAAGGAAGAGTATTTGTTCTTTAATAAAGAACCTCTATGGCAATGGGAATTGTCAGGGCTCCATGACTGCAAAAGTGGTTATTGAAGTAGATCACACGGGGGCGCTGTTGAAATATGTTTTCGTCTGTGGTTAGTTCCAAATACAGACAGCAGAGGGGGCATGCTGTAAATGACCCAAAGAACCTGTGACCTGCTGTTTTAGTATGAGTTAGTCTAGATTGCATTGTTAATTTGTTTCATTTAGACTATTACAGAAGTATCATTTGTCGAAACAAATGATGGATTTAAGAAAGAACCATGTGATTGTAGGATTTTATAAGTCAGTTATTTGAGGCAAAATATTTTAATCCTATATTTAAATGATTCTGATTTCTTTTCACATTTTTACGTTACGTTATGAACAGTGGCTCTAGCTAGCATCTCTTGTAGGCTGGATTTTTATTTTTAGTTCCAAGAATTAAGAGTCTGATATGTTAAAGTGTTAGTTGATATTATAAAAGTAGAATTGACAGATATCTCCAATACATTGTTTGTAGAATAAACTTTTATATTGTTTTGCCTAAGAATTGAAGATGTATGTTGTTCAGACCATATTATATCATTAAAACATTGGAAATGAATCTTATTTCCTAAAACTTGTTTCTATTTCCTCCCAGATTTGGTGTATATGTAGAGACTTTGTTTCTAACTTGGTGTTCTTTTTTTGTGGCATTCTTCCATACATGCTTTTATCAATTTATGCTCTGTTAGTAACAATAGAATATATCAACTTGAGTTAGGTTAAGCAGAAAAAGAATGCCTCCTTTGCCATTCTTTTTGTCAAATTGTGACCTTTTTGAAGGCAGGGACTGTTCCTTCTTTTTTTTATCTCTTTAGTTTCTACTGTGAAACATTGGACAGAGTAATGAGTGTCACCACTGGTGTCAAATCCTAGGTACAGGCTATGGTGGGTTAAAGATGGCTATGCATGCTTTGCTATACCTCATATGGAGAGGTTGGAGTCTACGCCTTGTCCTCTAGTTCTTGGTGGGATCTGATTATTTGACCAATATAATACAGTGGAAGTAACACTGTGACAATTTCTGGTTCAAGGCTTTAAGAGACTGGCATCTTCCATTTCCTGTTTCTTGGAATACTGTCTTTGAGAAATGTGGGCTTCCTTATCTGAGCCCTGTGTGACTATACTGAGACCACCATGCAGGAGAGGTCATGTGTAGGCTCTCTGATCTCCAAGCCCAGCTTTTCAGTCATACCTGCCAATATGCTAGACATGAGAGTGAGACAGTCTGGGATCCTCCTAACCAGCCCATCCGCCAGCTGAGTACTTTGTGATGTTCACTGACACAATGTAGAACTTAGGAATCTAGCCAAGTCCTGCCCTCCTGACCCACAGAATCATGAGATACTATGAAAGCATTGTTGTTTTAGATCGCTGTGTTTTGGGCAATTTGTGATGTAGCAATAGGATAACCAGAAC
The DNA here is from genome assembly GCF_021613505.1 of Equus quagga. Lineage (NCBI taxonomy): Eukaryota > Metazoa > Chordata > Mammalia > Perissodactyla > Equidae > Equus > Equus quagga. The sequence continues at coordinate 105,106,925 of NC_060270.1, read as the reverse complement.
ACAGGGAAAGTACCTGAGAGAAGAACAGATGGTGGCAATCGGAAGGAACCTTGGAGAATCTTATTTAACCACTCCCTTTTGTAGGGAAAGACTGCATTCTGGAGAGATGAAGTGACATGTTCACTTCAAGGTCATCCAGACAGTGATGGTCACAGTCAGAACTCTAATCTCTTTGCTGTCCTTGCCTCTGGAAGACTCTATAACATCTTAATTTTACACTTTACAACTGATAAGTAGAGACATATAGATATAGCCTAGAGACATCTAAAGAACTATTACCATGACAGAAAGAACTTTTGCGACCTCAAAAAGGACCCCCAGACAGTGTTTTTTTTACAGGAATACCCAGCCCAACCATTTTGTACTATTTATCTAGTATTATAAAAAGTTACATTCTAGTGTAAATGTATGTTTCATTTAATATTCAAATACAGTAAATAATACTAGAAAAATAAGCATGCACACAAATAGTAAATGCTCATTTCCTATATAGGCAATCTAAACATTTATGCAGTTTGTATTACAAAATTCCATGGTAAATTTGGAGATTTTGAATGTATTTTCCCATTGAAGCAATGATATTCAAAATTCAATTTAACATGTAGCATGCCTAACATATAGTTCTTTAAATAATCACCATATTTATCAATTTTCTGTGGGAAAATGCTTTCCGAATTCCAGCTTGGTATCTGTGAACCCATCAGTCCAACCTCTCCCTTTATTGGATTTTGACAGAGGACGAGGGTTCTACTCTTCCTGTGAGCGATGGGAGTGGGCCCCTTACCTTGCACTTAGCATCGGCTGGTGGCGGATATCTTATGTTTAAGGATCAGGGAGAGAAGGTTCTGAGGGCTCCATGCAGATGGAGAGATGGTGATGAGGAAAGAAAGGGAGCAAGAGCATGGTTCAGGACTTGTTAAATTTCTTAGTTCAGGTCTGCTCCTGGTGCTTTCCCTCCCTCTTTCTTGTAAGTATCCTAGAGGTTGGTGTACTTGCTTTCCTTTCCGTCCCTCCCAGTAGCTTCCTCCTTTCCAGGTATCATTCTTAAACTCACTAGACAACACGATGAAGTCTCTCTGTTTTTCTATACTTTCCTATTTCTAAAGATGACAGTGATTTTCTATTCTTTCCTTTTCCTTTTCCTTTCTCTTCTCTTCTCTTTTCCTCTCTCTCCCCTTCCTTCTTTCCTCTCCACCCATTGTCTTATTTCTCTTAAAATCAACCTAATTTCTTTTATGCCTTGGGAATTGTTAGCTGCTGTAGTTAATTAAATTCTTCAGTTTATTTTTAGGCTTAGGGAAGGTGAGTGGCAACTTTACTGCTTATATAAATAAGACAAAATATTTCTATTAGATTCTAAGCCCTTAATAGGAAGGACTACAGCTGATATTTCTTTATCATTCCTTTTCACATACTTTTGACATACTTAGTAATGTTTATTGTATAAATAAATAAAGATTAAAGATCACAGTTATGACCTCTCTCTATGATTATATATCTGTGCTATGAAAGAGGTGAAATGCACTGAAGATTACTTTAAAATCCTGTGAATGCTTGCATATTGCCCACGTTCCTAATCTGTGTGTTTAGTGCAAGTTTATGGAAATTTTTAAGTCAAAATTTTACTGTTGGTTTTCTCTTTTACCTTTATTTGTTACTTTTACTGATGTTATGGTGTTACTGCTAGACTTTCTTGTTATGATACCATCAAACAGCAGAGATATGTAAAGCCATAGATGTGGTGTGGTTAAATTCCCTAGTAATAAGGGGGATATCTGACATTACTTCTATTCCTTAGAGTAGGATTAAATAAATGAAGGTTTTGTAGATTATTTCAAGGGTTAAAGACTAGATCGAGGAAACATTTAATTTTTTTTAGCTGAGTTTTTGATAAGTGAACTATAGTTCTTTAGTCGAACAGAATAATTTGCACTGTGACAGTCCAGCTTTCCTCAAGGATAAGACGAAAATTGTGCTGAAAAGTTCAAGGTAATTTTTGTATTTTATGTTTCCTTGAGCCTGATTTGAAGTGTAAAAATAAGATGCCAGGAAGTCCCAAGTTGAAGAACATATTATTCCACAAAATGTTATCTTTGCGTATTTATCAGTTTTTTTGCTCTAGCCATTCTAAGCTGTTTGCTATTTTTATCTTCTTAGACTAAATGCACTTTGAATAATTCCTCCAGTAATCAAGAAGGAAAACACAGCTATGAGAGAATCCCAAATAGTAATTTTAAGAGAAACTTAGAATAATATGTAAAGAAACTTTTTATTAAGGATCTTGGTTCATTCTTAGTGCTTTTCTTTTTAAAGAAAGTTGGCCATTTAATGACTTGAGAGGTATTAATTAACTTCTTATGTTAGAGTCAAGTTTCTTCAGACATCCATTGGGGCACAAATTCTTTAGAAACTCAGTATTTCAAAAGATGAAACTTAGCTCTATTTGCCTTACTAAAACAGGACTTACTGTTACAGATTTCATAAAAAGCAACTGTAATTATATCCCTTCTACCCCGCTTAATCACTTATGTTTGGGAAAAATTTATTTGTGATTGTGCATAGAGTGGAATACCTACAGTATATGCCAAGTTGGAAGTTCATATGTAGGTACCAAATATAGAATGCAGCTTTTGTTTACATTGTCCACTAAGCATATTCTAATTAAACTCGTCATCTTATTCTGCCCTATTGCAATGGTCTCTAAATGCCGTCAACTGGTCTCCCAGATCATACCTTTCTCTTCTTTTTCTGTTAGTGCTAGAGTACTCTTTCTAAAAACCTAAATTTGAACATGACATTTCTATGTTAATTCTTGAATGACTCTCCACTGCCCATAGAATAGAGCCTCAGCTCTTAACTATTGCTTACAAGGCCTTCTGTGATCTGACTTCTGACCACCTCCCCCCTTGCCTGCTGTCTCTTCTCACTTCACATCTTGCTTTCCCCGTCAGGCATAACTTGCCATCCCAGAATGGATTATCACCTTTCCTAAAGGGCATGTCCTAATATCCTCAAGAAAAATGGATCACATTCTCTTTGGGCCCCACTGTATCCTATGCATTTGTTTTCATATTATCTATACCATCTGTGCCCTTATGGTTTTTTATATCTGCCTCTTTCAACCACTATGCTATCAGACCCTTGAGATTAGGGATTATGTCTCACTCATCATGGATCCTTAGTACATAGCCCTTGGCATAGTAGGGTTTAGAAAATGTTTATTGAATGAAAGAATGAGTAGGCTTACCAAACTGAACATGTCTGCTTGACTACATAAACATTGATATATTATAAAATCTTTTGCGTGCTCTCAAGTTAATTGATCATCTGGGCTTGTTCTATTGGTATGTTTCATTGATTTATTTAATAAATACATGTTTTATTCCCTATATATATTGGTACTGTGCTGGGCTCTTGAAGTGAAACAGTCATAGACCTATTAATGGGTCTGATACTGTAATTTGGCATTTGAGGATTAAAACCATTTTCATGAAGAACCCTTGGCTGAGCCTAGCAGAAACTGATTTTGTTGGTATGAATTTGGACCTTGAAAACAGTAGGGGTACTCTCCTCTTTTTCTTTTTCTAAACCCTGTTTTTGCTTTTGTAAATTTCCTTTTGTTATAAAAGTTAACAGGAAAATATCTAGTAGGTAAGTTAAAATTTACAAAATATTTATGGTAAAAATATATAGCTGTAGAATCACTTAATGAAGAAATTTAAGAAGAAATTGATTGCTTTTTCCTGCCCTTACACATGGCTACTTTAACTAACAACTTGGAGATCGTCAAAGTGTGAGTCCGGAGTTCCCTGTGCACCAGTGGTAGATAATGAGCAGTATTTGAAATTCCCTGGTAAATAATTACATGCAACTTCTGTACTTGACAAGAAAAAATACAGTGGACAGCATCCTGGAATAAGACGCAAGAAAATTGATTCTACTCGTGGCTCTGATTAGCTAGATAGTTTTTGAATAAGTCAGAAGACACTCTGCGTGTTTCTTCATCAGTAATATAGAGGGGATGATACTTATCCCATTTATCTCACATGGTGTCATGAAGATTAAATATGAAGTTAGTCTTGAGGACACATGAACTTATTAGTTATCAGAATAATACCTAGATACCTTAAAAAGTCAAGAAGTAGGTTTTATAAAAGGAAAAGAAAGCCTCTTTTCTCTTCCTACCCCAGGGGCAAATGCCAGTAAAGGATTTAGTTCTTTTTTCCCTGTTATTTAACATAGTAGTTTTAATCAATGTACATAAACTGTGGACTTGTGAGTCATCACATGTAATATTTTTTATTAGATAGACTGTAAACACAAGATATTGTAGATGTCTACTGACTTTCTACTGTGGCAGCTGAAGATTTTTAGTTCTTTGGCAGCCTCTCCTCCCCTCCTCCTCTACTGACAACATGGTCACATTACAATTTTTTGGTAATTCCTTTAATGTGACTATGTAAATATCATTCACTGCTACAATGTGTGTTATGATTACATTTCTTTTATTGTGAGAACCTTTTGTTTTTCCTGAAATTAATAATTTCCTCCTCTTTTTTTCTTCCATTTGCTTCATTTTCTTTGATCTTATGATTAAATTTATTCATCCTTCCAAAAATTTGATAAAATACTTTCAACACATCTTTCCAAGTGGTCAACTGTGCAGATAGTCTATTAGTTTCTTTCCCCAACCTAGGTATCTCTCCTGGACCTTTCTGTTCTTCTATTTTCTTCTGCTCTTGTCTGGAAAGGTTACTCTCCAGGATTGCCACAGGGCTTTTGTCAATTTGGGATTTTGCTTTGCCTTTATTCTGGGAATTCCTTTTTTCTCTTTCCTGTATTGGATTTCCTATTTCCTGAGTCTCATGATTTATTTTTTTCCTCTTTTTGTGATGGTGTACATAGCTGGGGTTGGGAAGAATAATAATTTTGAGACTGCTGGTCTGAAAATGCCTTTATAATTAGGCTTACAAGTCAACATTTGTTTTGTCTAATATAGAATTAGTCACTTTTACTCTTTTAAAGATATTTCTCCATTGTCTTGTATTTCTAGATTATCGTTGAGAGTTCCAGCTCACTCATAATTTCAATCCTTTGTGCCCTGTTTGTTCCTCTCTCGAAGCTTTTAGGATCACCTCTTTATCACTGATGTTTAGAATTCCATGATGAAATGCCTTGATGTGGGGATTTTTTTTTTTTGATTTATTGTGTAGAGGACTTTGTAACTCTTTCAATCTAAGCATTAGTCCTTCTGTTCTGCATTTTTTACTGTAGTATTTATCTGGTGTATTCCTACTTTCTGTTTTCTCTATTTTAGAGTTGTATTAAGTCAGATGTTGAGCCTATTGAGTTCATCTTTTCTTTTATCATTTCTTCTTTCATCCTTTTTTTATTTGTCTTTCTGTTCTACTTTCTAGATGATTTTCTCAATTTATGTTTCCATTTTTGAAATAACCATTTTGTTTCAGTAATTAAATCTTTAATGTCTAAGAACTGTTTTCTTATTTCTAAATATTCCTTTTTTATTTTTATGGTATCTGGATGCTATTTCTGCCCTCTCAGAATATTATTCATAGCTTTTTTGAAGTTATCTTCTGTCCCACTCCTTGTGTCTGATTCTTTTAATTTGTTATGCTCGCTTTCTTCTGTGATGGAAATATTCATCAAATATTTGTTGACTTGGCTGCCCATTCATAGTTAAAAGTGAGGCTATAAAATGATGATTGAAAACTCTGTTTGTTGGCTAGTAGCTTTCATAGTATGGTAGTATAAATCAAGCTTATCCGGGAATCCGTGTGACCCTTTATGTCTTTTATCTGAGGCCATTAGCTCATCTAGACAGGGATCCTCCAATATTTTGCTTGGGGATATAAGCCTGGCAGCCAGTGTGTGGGAGCTAGGTGAGGACAGAGTGCTTAGGGAGTGGGTGTCTTGTTATTTGGGATGTAGTTTTCCACCTCCAGCCTCCTCTGATCCTAGAGCCTCTCCAATTCCATTTCTCTTAAGACTATATCTCCCTTGGGTGGTGGTAGAAGTAGTGGCCTGACTCCATAGGCTGAGGAAGGAGGTCTTGGGAGTGTAAAGACCCTTTATACAGATTTGCAGGCCATGACATTTTTTTAAAAAAAATATATATATCTAGTAACAACACCTCCTCTGTACATGCCTTATATCTCTAATTTCTGAACATTTCGGAATTTGCAGGACATATTTGATTGTTTCTCATTGCTTCTGCTGCCAGATTTGGACTCATTCCATTCTCCTAACTGATCTACCATTCTTCCAGACATTTTATGTTTTCATACATTAAAGTTCATGGTTAAATCTGCTTCCTGGTCTCTTTGTAGATGGAGTTAGTGTCTTTGTTTATTGTTCTTGTTTGGGGAATTTGAAAAGGAGGAATTTCTACAGTCTTGAAACTTTAAAGCCATTGAAAACACATTCATTCACTTATTTATTCATTTAATTTTTAATTTTATTCTCTTGAGTAGGTATAACATACATATACTTCACAGTATAAAAATATATTAAAATTATTCATTGAGAGCTCTTGCTCTCTTTCTTGAACTCATTGGTCCATGACATCTCCAATCCCTACAAGATTCCACTTTTATTAATGTCTTTTATGCATTCCCATATATACATTTATATAAATATTAGTAACTATAAATATATATTATTTATAGGCATACCTTATTTACTTTGCCTTTTGGCTTAGCAGTTTCTCTGGATATCTTTACATGAAAGCACTTTAAAGGTACAAGCTACTATATAACATACATTGATTTGTGTTAATTTATAGTTTAGGATTGATCTTTGCACAGTTGCAATCACCTGTTTATGAAACTCAAGACTTATCACTGGGAAATGCAAAATTTTGGAGAATAACACATCAAAGCGGTAGGCAGAGTTGAGATGCATTAAGAAATGAGAAAAATCGAGGTGGGTATTTAGGCCAGCTTTCAAAAACTGAGGAGTATTTCCACACATGCAAAAAATAGTTTATAAAGTACAGTGCTCAACTATATACAAAGCACATACAAAGTAAACAAGGAGAAGAGAGTCTTACCATATACTTCCCAAAATATTTGTAGTAAATAGCAAAGTTTGCATAAGAAAGTTTACCATTTCCAAAAGAGAAGACATAACTGTACGCATCTTGAAAAGTTTTGGTAGACTTGAGACTATTAACGTATTTCTGTGGCTTTTGGCTTGTACATGTATATTCAGCAATAAACATACATTCAGTGGTTCAAAATGAGGATGATGCCCTCAAGGAAGTTATTTTCCAAGCATCAATAACAGCATTCTCCAAAAACGCTACTCAGAAACTTTGCTTTTTGGAATTCAGATGCTGAATAAATAATTCCATCAGGCTTTGTGTATATATAAAAGAGAAAGCTCTACTGAAACAGCATAAAACAATACAAAAAAACATTTGGTGATTTGGAAATATCCTGCTTGCGTGATCTTAAACATCAGTCTTTAGTTGGGAAATAATATAATTTTATTTTATATTTTAAATTTAAAATAAATACTTCCATTTAAATTTATTTAAACTCTTAAATATTATGGAAAACTAGAAACTATATCCTAAAAACAAAGGATAAAATTAAAACTACTGAACAAAAACTGCAAGCACAATCCCATTGCTTAGAAATAACTTCTGCTAACATCTTGAGTACTTCATTTTTTTCTACCTTTTTAATGCATCTAAACATAATTTTAAAATTTTTTTATGGAACACTGTATATTGATCTAGAATCATAAGCTTTTAGCAGGAAGGGACCCTATTAATGATTTGTTTTCTTCTTTTATAAATGGAGAGAGTGAGACCCAAGCAAATTAAATTACCTGCCAGTATTTGGCCAAAATCCCTTATCAAGTGGAGTGGAGGCGAGAGTAGAACTCAGGTTTCTGGTGATCTTTTACAGTGTCACTAAAGGCAGGTCCCACTGTTCCTGTAATGTCTCAGGTTGTTAGCAGGTTGCTGTGCACATGAATACCAGACTATGAAGACTAAGGCTGGATGAACACAGTGTGCCTAGTGGCTGCCAGCCACCTGCTTGGATCCCAGCCTGGCGATGCCCAAGAGGCAGGGCCTCCAAGTCAGAGCTGGCTTGTTCAGGGTTAGGTCCCAAAGGCCTCACTGAGATCAGTAGCCTATGAAGCAGAGGCTCTGGGCCAGGCTCACCAAGTGTGTCTGCTCAGCTGCCCAGAACAACAGATACTGCTTTGCAGAAGGCAGTGGGATCAGTTTCTGAGGATTAGTGAGGAATGATAGGGAAGTAAACTGCCCTGAGGCCTTTGGAAACCTCTAGCCTCCAGACCAACAACACAGAGGATTGGCCTTAGCGGGTCTTCTTGCATCTGTCCTCTTAATTCTCTGAAAATTAGCAAAAATCACAGGATGGTGTTGAGGACCCAGTTGGAGCTGGGCAGAATAGCCTTTTCCCTATCCCTCTTTTGTTGAAGAATGTAAATACTATTAAGGTACCCTGGACCCCAGGCTATGCTTGAAGAATTATTGATGTAGGGAGTGGGAGGGATGGAAAGAATGATTTTTTTTTTTAAGTCTTGAAACATTCCAAGACTTGTCACTCAATAGACATTTTCAATGCAGTGTTTTGATCAAAACCCCTTATTTAATGGACTGGAGTGGAAGGCACCTCAGTGAGATGCTGACAATAGTAACAAATGCTAGTGTAATATCCCTGAGTACTCTTTTTCTTTCCCTAGTCTTAGAAAGTCTACATTCTACACAGAAGACTGATATGCGAGAGTATTTTTAAGTGCCAATTTATCTCATTAACTGCTGGGTTTGAGAGGAGCTCTCAGTTAAATACACAGAAATTTCTATGTATTATCTCCAATTATCTTAATATTAGAACTGAAAGCAATTTTTTAGGGCTGATAGAAATTCATTAGGCCAAATAACTTTACTGGGTTAACAAACTACATAATTGATATAGGATTACAGCCAAGTATTGCCATCATTACACATGTGATGTAGCTGTTTGCAAAATAAATCGTGTCAGTTTTGCAAATATGGATTAGAATAGAACCAGTGCAGTTATGTATTTAGAGCACTTTTAATACTAAAATAATAAATGTTTTATTTTCATAAAACAAAGAATATAATTGTGTCTGGTTTGTGGAATTTTAAAAAAGTGAACCACTTTTACAAAGCATTGTCAAAGTCATGTCAGCCATAGGTTCAGATGAAGTAATGCTGTGGAAGAGACGTGTTTAACCATGTAGGGGGTGCTGTATCTAGAGCATAAATTAAATGTCAGTTCGCCCTAGATTATAATCTAAATAATAGTTTTGTTCCTTTTTCACCTCAATACCATTGGACTCAGTTTCATTTGGGTATGGCTTCATGTCATGTGATTATTTATTTTATTCCAGAATTGATACATCAGAATGAGTGCGGTCTCATTGAAGGTAGTCACTGGGAGATGACATTGATTCTAGTGATGATGTTATCGCTCAATAGTTTTGGAATAAGTATCTTGTTTTTGGAAATTGATAAAAATCTTTTAAGCTTTCCCATTGGTGATTGATCTTAATTCCTTGTGACTATCTGATTTTGAGAAAGAGCAAATTTTGTTTAGAGCCAGTGCTGGAGAATAACATGAGCACGCCAACCAGGAAATATATGAAGAAGTTAATGGGGCTCTGAGTTTCTTGCATGACTTGAATACCTTGGTATTCCCTAGGAAGAATATAAATATTGCTTGTGGAGAGGACCATTGTTAGCTTCAGAATATAGGATGTCTAAAACTTTTTCTGGGACATTTTCTGTGGAACTGCAAAGTAGAATATTTTAATTAGGAGAGTATTTTTTCCAAGGCAAAGTATTATTATTATAATTTGAACTAAATACATCCTAGTATGACAGCATCATGAAAGCAAAGACACAATAACCATAAATCACTGTAAGTAGCAGTTGAATACAATCTAATATTTCAGCTCCTTTAAAATGTCTGTAAATGTACACATTGACTCTAGGAAAGACTCTGTTTACTGCAAAGTGTACGTTCAACATACAAAATGTGTAATTCTACTTCATCAATTTTGTCATGCAATTAATATATACCATAAAATGAATATTATCCATTTAAATATAAATATAAATCATTTGGAATAATTTATATGAATTGAGAATTTTCATAAAGGTATCTTGGAGGTTTAAACAGAAATCATCTTTTTCTCCAAATAGCTTTGACTGTGCAGCAAGCTGAACATTCAAAACTACTGCATTGACTTTAGAGCCACGTTACTTAAAATAGCTTGCAACTCCTCCCATTTAGGCTAGAAAATAAGTCTCTCCTCTGTTAGTAAATTGTCAAATGGATAAAGGTGCTGAAAATAAAAATATAGGTTTATTTTAAACAACTTGGGATGAAGCTTCAAATGGTGAGATGTACCTGAGTAACTTCTGAGACAGTCACTTTTAAAGGATTTCACTCATTTGCTGCATCTATAACTTCTGTTATATTTGTTAAATCAGTATCATTATCGCATAGTCACACCTCATAAATATTTGAATTTGTGGTCAAAAAAATGCATATTCTCCCACAATTACAGTTAAGAATACTTTTCTCTCTCCACCTACATACAACTCTATAATGATGTCCGCATTTGCTTTCTTGAAGTTTCTGCTGTGACCACGGGCAGAAACAGCATAGCAGACCAGATGGTCTGTTGATTTGAGTAGAGAAATTCTTTGGCCCTTGTTTAATTCAGTAGTTCTGCTCAATCTGCTCAGGAGAGTCTAATGAGAGAACATAAGGATGCTGCTGTTAAGAAGAGGTACATTGGCAACATTTCTGCATTTCTTGCCTACCCTTGGCTGGGCATTGTCGTTAGTTTTGTTATCTTTATAAAACCATTAAATGAATCATGGTTTTAAAAGCATTTTTCCATGAGGCATAATATTTTAAAAAGATGGCTCTAGCTTTAAATCCTCTTACCTGTACAGAGTTTGTGAAGACCGGAAACACAGATTTATCTGTTAACAATTGATGAGAAGTTGACCATCTCATTTGGCTTAAATATTTTGGTGACCACTGTGGTTCTAATGTGGAAGGGTTGGAATGAGTAGGTGTGAAGTCCTAAACAAGTGCAGGGACTCTCTTTGGAACTGGATGTTTATATCAGAAGTTGCCATGACAAACACTGTCTTTTGAAAGACCCTTCCAGGGCTCACCTCCGTCTAGTGTTGTCAGCAGTAATTCTACTTAACTCTCTATCTGATGTGGTGTTTTTACTTCTGTAGAACATTTTTATGTCAGGTGCAGTTTTCTTTACAGTTAGTCCTGATATCTAGAATGAAAATTTGCTTTGGAAGATAATCCTCAATGTCAGTTTCTGATCAGTAAGGTTAGCTGACTTTGAATTGGGGAAAATAAAAATGAGTAAAGGTATTTGCCTTGAATTATTTATTGAAGTTTCAACTCATTGATTGCTCAACTCACTCCCTCCTTCCCCCCTTTCCTTTATTGTCAGTAAAGTTGTAAGCCTGTCGTATGAGAGTTGTGAGATATAAACAATATTACTTTATTGTTTCAATTCCAGTATTAAAAAATACCTATCTATAGATATATGGGAGTTGACCATGTTTGGACAATACAGCACTCCAATAAACTGATTTTTTTTAAATTAACTAAAAAACTTTTTTATGCAGAAAAACTGTCTTGGACAGAGGAGTTCACCTGAGATAATGAATGCCTACCATCATGCCTAAAATAGAAAGAATGTTCATCTATAATTAATAGAGAAAGGAGCTCTATTTTTAAGGATGTCTTCACTTGACCCTCAATCTTGTTTAATAATTTGGCTAGATATAGAATTCTAGGTTCAAAATAATTTTACTCTCAGAACTTTGAAGATAGTCATCTCCATTGTCACTCAACATCCAGTTTCGAAGATAAAAAGTGTGTTGCTGATCCGAGTCCTTGTTTAATTTTAAGACTTGTTGTTTTGATTTGTTTATTGGTTCGTAATCTCCTCTCTGGAAGCTTTGCAGTTTTTCTCTTAGTGTTAGGTTATGATATTTCTCTAAAATATTTAAAAAATTGTCTTAAAAAAATCTTACTATTCCTGCTCTGTACTTGGTAGGCTCATTTAATCTCAAGCCTACAGTCTTTTATTCAGCTAAGAGAACATTATGTGTTTCATTATTTTCTCTCTTCTGTTTTCCCCTTCTGGGTCCAAGTTTTGCCAAGCATTATGTCAGCTTTGTGGTTTTGAGCAAGTTAACCTCTAACATCTTTGATCATCAATTGCATTATTATAAAGTGGAAATTATAAGCCCCAGGAGGCCAGTACCCAATATGGTAATTATTATTTCTCCTTCAGATGCCTTGCTGCTCTAAGCTTATCGTTTTGATCAAGGCATTTGAATCTAAATATAGACTTCTGGCTCTTAAAGTGATGTATGGGCTGTTTTTAGCATGAAGGTTATTGGGCATGACTCTGGTCTTCCTCATGGTAGCACTGACTCGTTTATGAAGGCTTCTTTGGATACTGTAGCCTGTGCTATATGGCAAATATGGAGATCAGCACAAAACAAACAGTCAAAGTATATGTGGAAATGGGAGATAAAATGTTAAATAACAGGGTGACACAGTTTGTTATAAGGTCTAAAAGAAGACAGTGGGATCTACAATATTTCTGTGTGGATTCATCTGATGAATGGATACCAGGTTAAGTTTCCCAGAAGAACAGCTCTGGTCATGTCACACTCTTTAAAAATCTTCATTGGATCCCCATTGCCTACAAGATTAACATAAGATTCTTAAACTTAATTTTCAAGTTGTCCACAAGGTTGGCTCCAGTGAAACTTTCCAGTATTGTATCCTGCTATTCTCTATGTGTTCATTCAATCTAATCAAAATATGTTACTCTGTTTCCCAGATCTGTTCCATGCTATTTCCTTTCCATGCCTGGAATCTGTTCCATGCCTGGAATTCTCACCTCCTGGTACACCAGTGAAATCCTTCTCTTTTAAGGTCCAACTCCACAGCCTCTTCCTTTAAAAGCCTTCACCAATCTCTAACTTTTTCTCTGTATGGCCCAAAACACATGATTTGTGCATCTCTTATAGCAGTGACAAACTGCAGTGAAGTCACTTTAGGTGGGAATACATTATACTCATCTGTGATCTACTAAGGTTTAGCAGTGCCTCGTGTAATCTGTGCGCAGTAAATGTGGTTGAATGAATAGGTGAAGGGATGCATTGCAGTCCTGCTGCATTGTAATATGTTTAATGTGGAGCAAAATAACTTTTAGAGGGTCTTTAAAAAATTTTTAATGGAGCTGACTGGTATCCAAAATTGTGCTTTGTTGACTATTTTGATTAGAGGTTTTTATATTGTCCATATGAGCACTTCTTGATTTTTATGAATAACTGTAAGCATTTGCTAAGGACACAAGAATACTGTTGGATATTTGGGAAATAGTTACTCAGCTTTCAGTCCTTTTCCTTTGAAGAGTTTATATGAAGAAAAATGAAAATCAAATATAATATTGCCTGTGGCTAAAAATACTGTGCATTTTGATGAAGTTTCTTGTGCCATCTAACTTGTTTTGCTGTAGAAATAGTTTGAAAATAAACTGACTTGTTACTTGGGATTGATGGTAATAAATCTAAGAGTTGAGGTCTGTTTCAAAATGCATTCTGTCTTCTACTTTCTTTCCTTGGGTGAAATTGAAGATAGTGAAAGATCTTATTCTTTAAGTTGCAGCATTCTCTATAAGGAAGTGTGTTACTTTTATGAAAGCACTAGCAGCTTCTTGATGGATATGAAGAAGGGGTGTGGTACAGAACATTACATGGCAGTTTATGTCTGATTTAAAATATTTGGGAGAATAGAAGCCATAGTTTTGTGTCTTTGGTTAACAGGGTGACATTGATTTGTGGCAAGTCAATGTATTCCTATGTATTTTTCCAACAATGACCGTATTTAAGAGAAAAGTACTTAAATCTCCTGAAGAGGACTTTTAAATTGTGGGGACTTACTTCTAGACATCCTTCTGATAAATATACAGATAGTTTCTTTCAGGAAATGAATGTGTTTTCAAGTTTATATTAATGGCTTTTTCCCATTCTAATTGGAAGAATATTTAAAGACCATTTTTTAACAATACCTCGTTTTGCAGATAAGGATAGAGGCTCTGAGAGTTGGTAGAGGACTTGAGATCAAAACTCAAGTCTTCCAACTTAATGCTAACAATATTAACAACAACAACAATAATGATACTAACAGCTAGTAGGTATAATGTGTAGTATTTCCATATACTATCACTATTATAAGAAAGCTGAGGCACTGCGAAGTTAAGTAGGTTGCTCAAGATCACACCATCAAGTGGTGGAGTTGGAGTTGAAATACAGATCATCTTTAGAGTCTCTCAATATAACCCAGAGATGTGGTGTCTGAGTTTTCACTTTTTTCTTGCTGAGGAGGATTGTCACTGACCTAATATCTGTGCCAATCTTCCTGTATTTTGTATGTGGGATGTCACCTCAGCATGGCTTGATGAGTGGTGTGTAGATCTGCGCCTGGTATCGGAACCCATGAACCCTGGGGCGCCACAGTGGAGCACACCAACTTAACCACTACACCACTGGGCTGGCCCCTGAGGTTTCACCTTTTTTCAAAAAAATTTCACTTAATTTTATTGAGGTCATAATAGTTTATAACGTTGTGAAATTTCAGTTGTTCATTATTATTTGTCAGTCACCATATATATGTGCCCTTTTACCTTTTATGGCCACCCCCTAGCCCCCTTCCCTCTGGTAACCACTAATCTGTTCTCTTTGTCCATGTGTTTGTTTATCTTCTACATATGAGTGAAATCATGTGGTGTTTGTCTTTCTCTGTCTGGCTTATTTTGCTTAACATAATAACCTCAATGTCTGCCCATGTTGCTGCGAATGGGACAATTTTGTCTTTTTTATGGCTGAGTAGTATTCCATTGTATGTATGTGTATATATATATATATATGTATGTATATATACACCACATCTTCTTTCCATTCATCAGTTGATGGGCACTTGGTTGCATCCATGTCTTGGCTGTTGTGGATAATGCTGCAATGAACATAGAGGTGCATAAGTCTCTTTGAATTGTTGATTTCAAGTTCTTTGGATAGATACCCAGTAGTGGGATAGCTGGGTCATATGGTATTTCTATTTTTTATTTTTTGAGAAATCTGCGTACTGTTTTCCATAATGGCTGCACCAGTTTGCATTCCCACCAGCAGTGTGAGAGGGTTCCCTTTTCTCCACATCCTCTCCAACATTTGTTATTTTTTGTCTTGGTGATAATAGCCATTCTAATGGGTATCAGGTGGTATCCATTGTAGTTTTGATTTGCATTTCCCTAATGATTAGTGATGTTGGACATCTTTTCATGTGCCTGTTGGCCATCTGTATATCTTCTTTGGAAAAATGTCTGTTCATATCCTCTGCCCATTTTTTGATTGGATTGTTTGTTTTTTTGTTGTTGAGTTGTGTGAGTTCTTCATATATTTTGGAGATTAACTCCTTGTCAGATATATGAGATGCAAGTATTTTCTCCCAGTTGGTGGGTTGTCTTTCTTTCTGTTCCTGGTTTCCTTTGGCTTGCAGAAGCTCTTTAGTCTGATGAAGTCCTATTTGTTTATTTTTTCTTTTGTTTCCCTTGACCTAGTAGACATGATGTTCAAAAAGATCCTTTTAAGGCTGATGTCAAAGAGTGTACTGCCTATATTTTCTTCTAGGAGTTTTATGGTTTCATGTATTGCCTTTATGTCTTTAATCCATTTTGAGTTAAATTTTTGTGTATGGTGAAAGATAATGATCTACTTTCATTCTTTTGCATGTGGCTGTCCAGTTTTCCCAGCATCATTTATTGAAGAGACTTTGCTTTCTCCATTGTATGTTCTTAGCTCCTTTTTCGAAGATGAGCTGTCCGTAGATGTGTGATTTTATTTCTTGGCTTTCTGTTCTATTCCTTTCATCTGTGTGCCTCTTTTTTTTTTTTTTTTTTTACCAGTACAATGTTTGATTACTATAGCTTTGTAGTATATTTTGACGTCAGGGATTGTGATGCCTCCAGCTTTGTTCTTTTTTCTCAGGATTGCTTTAGCTATTTAGGATCTTTTGTTGCCCCATATGAATTTTAGGATTCTTTTTTCTATTTCTGTGAAGAATGTTATTGGGATTCTGATTGGGATTGCATTGAATCTGTAGATTGCTTTAGGTAGTATGGACATTTTAACTGTCTTTATTCTTCCAATCCATGTGCATGGAATATCTTTCCATTTCTTTATATCATCATCTCTTTCCTTCAATAATGTCTTATACTTTTCATCATATAGGTCTTTCACCTTCTTGGTTAAATTTATTCCTAGATATTTTATTCTGTTTGTTGGTATTGTAAAGGGGATTGTATTCTTGAGTTTTGTTTCTTCTAGTTCATTATTAGATGATGGAAATGCAGCTGATTTTTGTAAGTTGATTTTGTACCCTGCAACTTTGCTGTAGTTGTTGATTACTTTTAATAGTATTCCAATGGATTCTTTAGGGTTTTCTATATGTATAATCATGTCATCTGCAAATAGTGAGAGTTGCACTTCTTCCTTGCCAATTTGGATCCTTTTAATTTATTTTTCTTGCTTGATTGCTATGGCCAAAACCTCCAGTACTATGTTCAATAAGAATGGTGAGAGTAGGCACCTATGTCTTATTCCTGTTCTCAGAGGGATGGCTTTCCATTTTTCCCTGTTGTGTAGGATGTTGGCAGTAAGTTTGTCATATATGGCCTTTATTATGTAGAGGTCTTTTCCTTCTATACCCATTTTGTTGAGAATTTTTATCATAAATGAATGTTTGATCTTGTCAAATGCTTTCTCAGCATCTATTGAGATGATCATGTTTTTATTCCTCATTTTGTTAATATGGAGTATCTCATTGATTGATTTGTGGATGTTGAACCATTCCTGCATGCCTGTTATACATCCCACTTGATCATGGTGTATGATTCTTTTGATATATTGCTGTATTCGGTTTGCCACTATTTTGTTGAGGATTTTTGCATGTATGTTCATCAGCAATATTGACCTATAATTTTCCTCCTTTGTGTTGTCCTTGTCTGGCTTTGAGATCAGGGTGATGTTGGCCTCGTAAAATGTTAGGAAGTGTTCCATCTTCTTTAATTTTTTTGAATAGTTTGAGAAGGATTGGTGTTAAATCTTCTTTGAATATTTGGTGGAATTCTCCAGAGAAGCCATCTGGTCCTGGACTTTTATTTTTTGGGAGCTTCTTGATTATTTCGTCAATCTCTTTACTTGTGACTAGTCTATTCAGATTCTCTGTTTTTTGGGATCAGTTTTGGGAGATTGTATGAATCTAAGAATTTATCCATTTCTTCTAGATTGTCCAGTTTGTTGGCATATAGTTTTTCATAGTATTCTCTTATAATCATTTGTATCTCAGTAGCGTCTGTTGTAATTTCTCCTCTGTCCTTTCTAATTTTATTTATTTGAGCCTTTTCTCTTTTTTTCTTACAGAATCTGGGCCAAGAGTTTGTCAATTTTCTTTATCTTCTCAAAGAACCAGCTCTTAGTTTCATTGATACTTTTTACTGTTTTTTTTTTGTTTCAATTTTATCTATTTCTGTTCTTATTTTTATTTCCCTCTTTCTGCTGACTTGGGCTTTGTTTGTTCTTTTTTTCCTAATTCTTTTAGTTGTAGTTTAAGGTTGCTTATTTGAGATTTTTTTGTTGTTGTTAAGGTTTCCTGAATTGCTATGAATTTCCTTCTTAGGACTGCTTTTGCTGCATCCTATGTGAGTTGCTATGGTGGATTTTCATTTTCATTTGTCTCCAGATAGTTTTTGATTTCTTCTTTAATTTCTTCAATGATCCATTGGTTGTTCAGAAACATGTTGTTCAGTCTCTACATGTTTGTCACTTTCCCAGCTTTTTTCTTGTAGTTGATTTCTAGTTTCATAGCATTATGGTTAGAAAACAATCTTCTTAAATTTATTAAGACTTGCCTTATTTCCCAACATGTGGTTTGTCTCTGAGAATATTCCCTATGCACTTGTAAAGAATGTCTATTCTGCTGATTTTGGATGGAGTGTTTTATATACATCTGTTAAGTCCATCTGGTATAATTTTTCATTTGGTTCTACTATTTCCTTGTTGACTTTCCTCTGGTTGATCTATTCATTGATGGGAGTCGGGTGTGAAGCTGTCTACTATTATTGTGTTGCTGTTAATATCTCCTTTTAGATCAATTAGCAGTTGCTTTATGCACTTTGGTGCTCCTGTGTTAGGTGCATATATATTTATAAGTGTTATGTCCTCTTGGTGGAGAGTCCCTTTTATCATTATATACTGCCCCTCTTTGTCTCTCATTGCTTTTTTTTATCTTGCAGTCTACTTTTTCTGACACAAGCATGGCAATATGTGCTCTCTTTTGTTTGCCAGCAGCTTGGAGTATCATGTTTCATCCCTTCAGTCTGAACCTGTGTTTGTCTTTAGAGCTGAGATGTTTTTCCTGGAGGCAGCACACTGTTGGGTCTTGTTTTTTAATCCATCCCGCCACTCTGTGTCTTTTGATTGGGGAATTCAATCCTTTTACATTTAGAGTGATTATTGATATACGAGGGCTTAATGCTGCCATTTTATCACCTGTTTTATGGTTGTTCTGTATTTCACCTGTTTCTTGTCCTGTGTATTTTGGAGCACCAATTCAGTTTGGTGGCTCTCTATGAAGCTTTTCTCTTTATTTATCATTTGTGTCTCTGTTCTGATTTTTTTGTTTAGTGGTTACTGTGAGGATTGTATAAAATATTTCATAGATGAGATAGTCCATTTTATGATCACCTCTTATTCCCTTAGTCTAAGCAGTTTCCATCCCTTTTTTCTTCGCCTTATAAATTATTGTTGTCACAGCTTATTCCGTTTTGTGTTGTGAGTTTGTGGTTAAAATGAAGTGATTATATTTATTCTTGATGTTTTCCTTCACTTTATCTTTAATGTTTTAATTAAGTGTTTGCTAATCTGTTCTGACAGACAGTTGAAACTTTTTGATTTTGTTTGCCTGTTTATCTCCTTGCTCAATGCTTTGTAAACCCTTTCTTTTTTTGGTTCAGATATGAGTGCCTTCTTGATCATGTCTTCTGGGGGCATCTTGTGGTGGTGAACTCCCTCAGCTTTTGTTTATCTGGGAAAGTTTTTATTTCTCTGTCATATCTGAAGGATATTTTCACTGGATAGAGTATTCTTGGCTGAAAATTTTTTCTTTTAGAATTTTGAATATATCATTCCACTCTGTCCTAGCCTGTAGCGTTTCTGCTAAGAAATCTGCTGAAAGCCTGATAGAGGTTCCTTTGTAGGTTATTTTTTTCTGCCTTGCTGCCCTTAATATTTTTCCTTTGTCATTGACTTTTGCCAGTTTTACTAATGTATGCCTTGGGGAAGGTCTTTTTACATTGATGTAATTAGGAGTTCTATTAGCTTCTTTTACTTGTATTTCCAGCTCCTTCCTTAGACTTGGGAAGTTTTAAGCTATTATTTCTTTGAACAAACCCTCTGCTGCTTTCTTCCTCCCTTCTCCCTCTGGAATACCTGTAATCTTTATGTTTCATTTCCTAATTGAGTCAGCTATTTCTCTGAGAATTTCTTTATTTCTTTTTAGCCTTTGTTCTCTCTCCTCCTCCACCTGCAGGATTCGTATATTCCTTTCCTCTAAGTTGCTAATTTTGTCCTCCATAAATCAGCTCTGTTATTTAAGGACTCCAGATTTTTCTTTATCTCATCCATTGCATTTTTCATCTCCAACATTTCTGATTGATTTTTCTTTGTAGTTATCATTCTCTTTTGTGAAGAATTCCCTTTGTTAATTAATTTTGTTCTTAATTTCACTGAACTGTCTTTCTGAGTTCTCTTGTAACTTGTTGAGGTTTTTATGATAGCTATTTTGAATTCTCTGTCTTTTAGATTGTAGATGTCTGTGCCTTCAGGATTGATTTCTGGGCGTTTGTCATTTTGCTTCTGGTCTGGAGTATTCATATACTTATTTATACTATTTGATGGGGTGGATTTATACCTTTGCATAGTGCCAGTGTCTGGTGGTAGATTCTACCTGCCATCATTGGAGGTAATACAGGAACTGTGTATTCTGAGCCCACTGCAATCCCTGTCAGCTGTGCCTGTCTGCACCTTAGCCATTCCTTAGGACTGTGGTGGTCCTGTGGGCTGTCCCACCAAATGGCAAGGCAATCATGTGGGGGCTCAGGGCTGCCACTACCTGCTCCCAAAGTCCTGCCAAAACACTGCCCCACCCCTTCAGGGCGGCAGTGGTACCATGGGCATTCGGTGCAGCTGGGAACTTGTTTGCTTGGGTCTACAGATCTGCTACCGTCCCCTCCTCGGTTGCACCAGCTGTTGTGCTTGGTGGTCAGGGCTCCCCCTCAGCTCTGAGCCTGGGCCACTCCCTGGGGACTGCAGTAGCACTGTGGGCTCTCCCACTGGATGAGAAAGTGATCATGCAGGGGGCTCAGTGCTGCTGTCACCTGTTCTCACAGTCACTTGAAGGTTGCTCCCACCTTTGGGGCTGCCGCAGTGCTGTGGGTGCTCCAGCTCACAGAGAAGTCGCGCAAGAGTGCTCACTTATCTCCACCATCTCGCTGGGGGTTGTCCATCCATCATCAGATGTATAGCTGCACAGGTTTCTCAGGCATCCTCGTGCTGTGTGGCTATCCTCTGCTGGTCAATGAATGTCCATTTAGTTGTAGTTCCAATGGGACGAGACAAAGGGAACAGCTCACTCTGCCATGGTGCTGACATCACTCTGAGGTTTCACTATTTTCATGAAGATTTTGGTACATAAACGTTCTCTATGAAAATAAGGATTAACTTTAAATCTAACATCAGAACATTAGTATCAATAATGGTTTCCTAAATATTTCTTCTCCTTTCCCGAGCATACCTATGTCACAATTCATAAAGATAAAACACTTATTTTTGGGCTGAATAAAATTTTCTTATTTAAAATAAAAATATGATGGAAATTGACACTGAATTAAACCTTTTGCAGCTTATAAGTTGAATTAAATGGAATGCATTCTAAACTCTGGGTATTAATGTAGAACTTGATTATAAGACCTAAGTGCATATGAGGTCACCAAATTGTGTTAGATCCCCAGAAAGAGAAAACAAGTATGATTTTCAGCACTGGTAAAGGAGATCCCCTCAAATAGGAATAGTTCCACTTCACTGAACTTATGCAGAATATTTACAATCAGAAAATGTATGAAAAACTATTTCAATTTTGATGTAAAAATGAATACAATAGTTTTCAATTTCAAATGCTTTATTATATACCCTTTTACTATTTCCTACCTGTTTTATGTTACCTGTCTTTTCTTTCCTGCCTTCTTTTGGACTAATCAAGTATTTTAAAATTACTTAACTATTGGAGCCAGTCCCGTGGACGAGTGGTTGGGTTCGCACACTGCACTTCAGCTGCCCAGGGTTTCTCCGGTTTGAATCCTGGATGCAGATGTGGCACTGCTCATCAGGCCATGCTGAGGTTGCATTCCGCATGCCACAACTGGAAGTACCCACAGCTAAAAATATACAGCTATGTACCAGGAGGCTTTGGGAAGAAAAAGGAAAAGTAAAATCTTGAAAAGAAAAAAATTATTTAACTATTTCACTCTGTAAGCTTATGGTTTATAGTATGTTACTATTCGTTTTGTGGTTATCCTAAACTTTGTAACATGCATCCTGGACTCATTGAAGTGGTATTGTTGCCATTACTAAGACCAGTTAACAAACACTATTATTGCCCTCCATCCGTTGTGTTAATGTCATATATTTTAATTCTACATGTCATATATTTAAACTTCATAAGACATTAATATGTTCACTCAAAATTCAGTTTGAATTGCTGATATATTTACCTTTTCCAATGCTTTTTCTTGATTTGCGTTATCAATTTCCTTTTGCCTGAAGAATTCCCTTTAATATTTATTTTAGTGATGTTCTGCTAGTGATAAATTATCTCCAGTTCTTTGTCTGGAAATGTCTTTACTTTGAAGGGCATTTTCACTGGGCATAAAGTTGTAGGTTGGCATTATTTTCTGTTAACATTTTGTAGATGTCTTTTCATTGTCTTCTGACTTCTCTAATTTCTGTTAAGAAACCAGCTGTCAGTCTTAGTGGTTTTTCAAGAATATTTCCTCCCCAGGCTGCTTCTAAGATTTTACCTTGTCTTTAGTTGAGGTTACTTATTTTTATTTTTATTTTTATTTATCTGCTTGACGTGTATAGTGCTTCTTAATTCTTTGACTTGATGGCCTTCCTCAGTTTTTGAGTATCTTGATCATATGAAGAAAGTTCTTTAAATATTGTTTTTTTTCCATTGTTTTCTCCGCTACCCTTATGATCTTTTTTTCTTTCCTCCTATATACCTCAAGCTCTTTTTTCCTTCCTTTTTGCTCTTCTTTTATCAGTCTGAATGTTTTTACTGAGATATTCCAGTTCACTTAATCTTCCCTTTGGTATTAAGGCCAAATTTTGAGTTTTTAATTTCATTATTGCACTTTTCAGTTCTAAGATAACCATTTCACTCATATTTATAGGTTTGACTTCTTTTGTGAATTCTCCATTTTGTCATCTATTTTCTTGAACATATTAGTTATATTTATTTATTTAGGTGAAGAAGATTGGCCTTGAGCTAACATCTGTTGCCAATCTTCCTCTTTTTGCTTGAGAAATATTGTCCCTGAGCTAACATCTGTGCCAGTCTTCCTCTATTTTGTACGTGGGATGCTACCATAGCATGGCTTGATGAGTGGTGTGTAGGTCTGCACCCAGGATCCAAACCTGTGAACCGCCAGCCTCCAAAGTGGAACATGCCGAACTAAACCACTACGCCACTGGGTCACCTCCAGTTACTATTATTTTAAAGTCTATATCTAGACCTTTTTCTATGGTCTCTTCCACCCCCATATCGCACCCCTTCTTCACCCTGTTTC
Organism: Equus quagga; assembly: GCF_021613505.1. NCBI lineage: Eukaryota > Metazoa > Chordata > Mammalia > Perissodactyla > Equidae > Equus > Equus quagga. The sequence continues at coordinate 105,083,879 of NC_060270.1, read as the reverse complement.
TTTGTATGCCAGTAGATTTTAAAAAATCAAATGTTACACATTGTATATGAAAACTTGAAGACGTTCTAGATGAAGTCATTTTCCTGAGATATGAATTCTATTCTACAGTGAGATGCATTACCTCAATCTATTCATGATGGTAGCTTGGATCACCAAAGATGACTGCTACAAGGAGGAATAGTGTGTGGTATAGTTTAATGATAAAAGATTAGCTGGGAAAATTTAGAGAAGAGAAAGGGAGACCTGTCTAAAAATAGCAGTGAGGAACAAAAAGAACCTCTGCCTACCTCTAGGTAAAGGGCCATGAGAAGTGTGGGAGAAATTATAATCATAATGTAAGAGGGCTATGTGCAGCACAGTGATCCTCAATGATAATCGGGGTTCAGTTAGAATGAAGGGGACTCTGAGAGAAGAAGTTGAGTTTTGGGATTTTGTTCATGATTAACTCTGAGATCCAGAGGCATAGTAAAAGAATTTCAGTAGTTGGGGAAGTTTGGGGGATGAGGTAAGAGGAGGCAATGTACTGATCCTAAGCAGAGAGTCTGGGGCCTGAGAGTGGATGACCTCGGAGTTCTGGACTTGGAGTGACTGACATAAGCAGGAAAAAGGGCACAAAGAGATTTGTCTTGAGGAACTCAGACAGATGATCATGATGAAACTGTAAAAAGGGAGAATCTTTCTATCAGCACACAGAGTTCTATGTTCAGCTATTAGCTATTCCAGTGACAGTATGGAAAGGGAGGTATGTGGTCATGAAGATCTGAAGCTTCCACTTCATTCCTACAGTGAAGTATAAGAGATGAAAATACATGGATTGATTTGACAGATATTTAGGAAGTAAAATTAGCAGGACTTGATGATGGAATTGATATGAAGTGTGATTAATGAGGCATGTAAAAATTACTCCCAAATTTGTGGCTTATGCAACTGGGTGTATGATGGTGCCATTCACTGGGCTAAAAACACTGGAAGAGGACCAAGTTTGGATGGCAGATGGTGCCATCATGAGTTTGATTTGGACCTTTTGAGTTTGAGGTACATTTGAGTTATCCAAATAAGGATATTAAATAGCCAATTAAATCTATGAGTCGACTGCTTCACAGAGATATCTGAGCAGGAGATATAAGTTTGTGAGCATCTCCCTTAATGTGGTAATTGAAGTCTTTTTTGTCTGAATAAGGCTGGCCAAAGGAGAGTCAACAGAGGCTAGCCAAGAATGTCAACATAATGCTGAAGGGCAAAGAGAATGGAGGGTGGAAAATGTCCATTTTACTTAGCTTCAGGGAGGTCATTGGTGAAAGAGTTGGATTAAGACCTTTAGAGCAGAAGTATTAGATAGTATTTGGAGAAGTCTGTTGGTAAAAGAGAGAAGAAAGATGTTTTAGCTGGAGGGAAATTTATTATCTTCTGTTTTCAAATCTAGGGACTTGAGTGTGTTTAAAAGCCAGTGAGGAATCTGGTTGAGAAATGGCTAAATATCCAGGAGAGAGCAAGATTGTAAAGTAAGGCTCCTGAGAAGCTGGGAAGGAAAGAGGGATGTATTAGATTCCTATTTTTGCTGTAGTAAATTACAACAAGTTTAGTAGCTTAAAACAACACACTTTTTTTATCTTACAATTTCAGATATCTGAAATCAGTTCACTGGGCTAAAATCAAGTTTGTCAGCGGGGCCTTATTCCTTCTGGAGGCTCCATTTTCTTGCCTTTTCCAGCATCTGGAGGCTGCCTGCATTCCTTGGGTCTTGGACCCGCATCTCTCTGACCCTGCTTCTGTTTTTACATCTCTTTCTCTCTCTCTGCTTCTGCTGACACGTTGCCTTCTCTGACCCTGACCCTCCTGCCTTCTTTTTTTAAGGACCCTTGTGAATACCTTGGAACCACCTCGATAATTCAGGATAATCTTCCCTTATCAAGATTCTTAACTAAATCACATCTGCAAAGTCTGTTTTACCATGTAAGATAACATATTCACAGTTTCCAGGGATTAAAACATGGGCATTTTAGGGGGACCATTATTCAGCTTGCCACAGGGGACAAAGCATAGTTGGAGGGATGGGCTCTAGAGCAAAGAAGGGAGCATTTTCTAATTTACTTGGAAAGAAGGAAGGTAGGACAAGCGCAAGATATGAGTGGTTTGTTTGACTGGTAGTGGAAGTAGAACATATTTTGTGGGTGATGTTTCCTATTTCCTCTTTAAAATGGAGTTTGTTTTACTTGCTTGAGGGGAGAGGCACAGATGGGAGATCCACAGAAGAAAGTACCGCCCTAACAACTAGAGCCACTCCTTCACTTATTTAGCTAATCGTTAATAAGAGCCTGCTGGGAACCTAGTGGATACAGGGATACAAAGAGATCCATGGATGATGTTTATTATTTTTCTGCATATGGAGGTTTCGAGGGTGTGCTCAAGGACCATTTGAGGAGTTTAGAAAGGATTCTAGGAACTATGTTACAGGAGATGACTTCATAGACAATTCCAAGTACTTGTTGATTGTATAAGTAATGGCTATTTCCTAAATACGATATATTTTAAAGAAATGGATATCCAAGTACTTGTTGATTGTATAAGTAATGGCTATTTCCTAAATACGATATATTTTAAAGAAATGGATAATGTATCATAGAATGCATTAAATGCCAATACCACAGATAATTCCTGGAAAGTAAAATACAGTAAGATTTCTTATGGAGCCCTTGTCAATATTGGAGCAGTCAGAGCTCATGGCACTCTACTTTCATTAAATATTTGATTCTTAACTTGAATAATCTTATAGTTTTTTATATTTTAATTTTTATATGAATAGTAAATGAATTATAAAAATAAATACATTAGAAATCCCTTCATGATCACATCTCTTACTTTCCTCCCTGAAGATAAAGATTAATAAAAATTTGGCATGAATTCTTCTGGGTCTTTTTCTATATGGGCTTAGCTACACTTATGTGTATATATAAAAGTATAGGTATTTTGTTTGTTTTTTACACAAATGGGGTCAAACGGAATTTGTTGTTAGTGCCATCGATGGATTCCAACTCCTAGTGACCCTGTGCACAGCAGGGTGGACCCTTGTCTGGTCTTTCTGTGCCATCCTCTACCTTCCAGCCCTGTAGCAGACTTTGCTCTGCTGCTATTCATAGGGTTTTCATGGCCACTTTTTTTCGGAAGTGGGTGGCCAGGACCTTCTTTCTAGTCTTTCTTAGTCTGGAAGCTCTGCTGAAACCTATCCACCATGGGTGACCCTGTTAATATTTGAGATACCAGTGGCATAGCTTTCAGCATCACAGCAACATGCAGCCATCACTCAACAGGTGAGTGTTTGGTTCCCTGACTGGAAAACAAATTCCAGCCATGGAGGTAAGAGGACCGAATCTTAACCACTAGACCACCATACACTAAATTACTGTCCTGTAATTAAAAAAAGAAAAGTCAACAGTGTGTTTGGCAGTCTTTTTTGTTAATCTATACCTTAGTTATATCAATTGCTACCTAACATTCCATAGTCTGAATGCAATAGGTTTTATTGATCTGTAACCATTTTCAATATATCAGTTGTTTCCAAATTTTTTCTCTTGTAAACAATGATACAGTGAACATTCTTCTAGGTTCCTTTCTAGATATTTGTGCTAGTTAGTCTTCAGAGTAGAGAACCAGCGAAGGAGTAGCTATGTCAAAGGATGTGGCTTGTAAAGATTTTTGTAGATGCTGCAAAATTTTCTTCCAAAGTATGTTCCAATTTATCCTTCTTTCATCAGTGTGTGAGAGTACCACTCTCTTCCTAATACTTGTGCTAGCATTTTGTATTATCAGTCTTTCAAATTTTTGTCCAGTAGTGAAAATGCCTTATTTTATTTTATTTATTTATTTTTTTGGTGGGGAAGATTGGCCCTTAGCTAACATCAGTTGCCAATCTTCCTCTTTTTGCTTGAGGAAGGTTGTCGCTGAGCTAACATCTGTGCCAGTCTTCCTCTATTTTGTATACGGGGTGCCACTGCAGCATGGCTTGATGAGTGGTGTGTAGGTCTGCATCCAGGATCTGAATCCATGAAACCTGGGCTGCCAAAGCGATGCGCACCTACCTAACTACTACACCACTGGGCCAGCCCTGAAAATTCCTTATTTTAATGTGCATTTCTCTTATTACTAGAGAGACTGAATCTCTTTTCCACTTCTTATGTTCAGTGACATAATACATTGATGTGCATCTGTGAATTGTGTGTTCATATCTGCCCTTTGTTCATTTTTCTTTTGGGATGTATTTATTTTTTCCTGTTAATTTTTAGGAACTTTTTATATACTCTGGATGTTAGTCCTTTCTTAAATATGTTGCACATATTTTCTCTCAATCTGTGCCTCATATTTGAATCTTATGTATGGAGTCTTTTATGGCTTCTAAGTCTTATGTAGGAAAGCTTTTCCCACCACAATATTATTAAACCATTCTTTGGTAATTTCTTCTAACATGTTTATAAATTCGTTAGCTTTTAGCAGTTTCTCTTTAGTTTTATAATTTTGGAGTCCGTTTTAGCATATCAAGTTAGGTAAAGAATCGGCATCTTTTGTTTGCTTGTATGGGTATAGTCAGTCTTCTTTGAGTGTTTCATTCTTTCTCCATTCATTTCAACTGTTGCGTGTACACATGAATCTGTCAGTTCCTTTTTAAAAACTGGATGACTAGTTTAATAGTCTGTTACATACATCAGCTATGGAAAGACCCTCCTCATTGATCTTGTTCTCCTAATTTTCCTGGCTATAATTGTGTATTTTATTTACTTTGGATCAGTTTGAATAGCACAGAAATTATTTGTTCCTTAAAGATTATATCTGGGACTAGGCCACTTTTTTGGGGAGAAGCTCTTGGACGACTTTCTCTCTTTCTTCTGTGGTAATTGATGTCTTTGAATTTTCTGTTTTCTAGATTCAATTTGTGTAAATTCTATTGTCATAGAGAATTATCCATTTCATCTAGGTTTTATTTGCATAAAATTGAGGGGAAATAGTTTCTTTTGGAGGAAGATTAGCCTTGAGCTAACATCTGCCACCAATATTCCTCTTTTTTGCTGAGGAAGAGTGGCCCTGAGCTAACGTCCATGCCCATCTTCCTACACTTTATATGTGGGACGCCTGCCACAGCATGGCTTGACAAGTGGTACCTAGGTCCACACCCGGGAGCCCAACCGGTGAACCCCAGGCCGCCAAAGCAGAACATGTGAGCTTAACTGCTGCGCCACCGGGCTGGTCCCTGGAAATAGTTGGTTAATATTCTTGTAATTGCTTCTTCATTTCTCTGGTATTATTTCTTATTTTATATGTTGATACTTTCTCCTTTTTTCCACTTAGATTTGTTTCACTATTTATTTAATTTAATTTAATGATATTTTCTAATTTTGGGGTTTTAATGAGTTTATTTTCATTCTTGTTCATTAATAGAAATGTGTTTAAGGCTATGAATTACAGTATGATGGAGTTTTATTTGTGACCTAAAATGTGAACAAGTTTTCTTTTTAAATCACTTTCTTAAAGAGAAGTTATATTCTTGGATTTACTCTTAGAGTTCAGTATGTAACAGTTAAATCTATTTTTTTAATTATATTAGTCTATTTATATTTTCCATATTTATTCCTACTTTTCTTTTCTTTTTTTTTTTTTTTTGAGGAAGATCAGCCCTGAGCTAACTGCTGCCAATCCTCCTCATTTTACTGAGGAAGACTGGCCCTGAGCTAACATCCATGCCCATCGTCCTTTACTTTATATGTGGGATGCCTGCCACAGCATGGCATGCCAAACGGTGCCATGTCCACACCAGGGATCCGAAACGGCAAACCCCGGGCCGCCGAAGGGGAACATGTGTACTTAACCCCTGCACCACCAGGCCAGCCCCTATACCTACTTTTCAATCCACTGTGCTTCATGGTTTGAGAGGGTTGGGTACTAGTCTATTAATAATGCATTTGTATCTGATTCTCTTCATATCTCCTATGAGGTGTGCTTTACAGATATATATTATATGATACCAAATATTCATAATCAGTGTATTTTTTATTGTGAATGACATCATTCAGGATTATAAAGTTTTCTTCATTGCTTGTTTAGTGCTTTTCTGTCCTGAGTTGTCTTGCATGACGTTGACCAGTACATCTCTTCCTTCCTTCCTTCCTTTCTTCCCTCCCCACTTCCCTCCCTCCCTCCCCCCTTTCTCCATCCCTCCTTCCCTCCATCTTTCCTACCTCACCCTCATTCTTTTGTTTTCAAGCTTTCTCAATCACTTGGTTATAGGGGTCTCTTTCCCACACGATAGAGTGGAAACTGCTTTATGATTCAAATGGAAAGTTTGTTTCCTTTCAACAGGTGAGTTTGGATCTAACATTTACTGAAGCAAGGTACAAGTTTGGTGTTATTACTCTTAGAATGTTTTATATTGTTTTTAAACTTACGGGTTTTGAAAAAAATTTTGGTGTGCTCTGCTTTCTTAGCTTTGTGTTCTTTTAATTAGAAATGTTTATATTTCTGTTATTATAACTGTATGAAAACCCTTAATCCTCTTATTTCTTCAAACATTATCTGTTAATCCTATCTGAGTAGCAATAATAAAATTAATATTTTTCCTCTTCCTCCCTTCTTTTTACCAGCTAATTTTAGCATTATAAAATAATTTACTTAAATTCTCCTATGACTTCTCAGTTTTAAATAATATCTTTTGATCTCAGTAACATGACATGTTCTTTTTCCCTCAGCTTTCATCTTTTTTTGTGTGTTTTATCATTTCTACGTTGTTAAGGCTTATATTACTTATATTTTATTATGGCAACATAATCACATAGGGATTTAGCCCCATAATTAGTTTCAGTATTTATTCTAGTCCTTTTACTTTGATTTTTTCCAGCCATCTCTTGGACGACTGCAGTTTATCTTCTAGTAAATTCATCAGGAAGATCCCATGGGAATAAGACTTTATGTGTTTGCCTGTGTTCAAAACTTTTGAACATTGTCTGTTGCTTTATAATTAATGAGTTTGGCTGGGTTTAAAAATCTCATTTATATTTTCTTTCCCCAAGGATTTCATGGGCATTACTCCAGCCAGTGGAGTGACCAGTAGGCAGTGGGGTCCACTGAAAACTAGTGTTGAACACTGTTGTGGAGAAATACTGCAACAGACTGATCCCCCTCACATAAGTTACTAGACGTTTTTGCCTTGATGTCCAAAGGATTCTTGAAGTTTGGAGTCCAGTAGCTTTACTAGGGTTACTGTTAAAATGAGTTTCTCTGGGGAACTAGGTGCCCTTTCAATAGTTATTTTATTACAAAAAGTTTTCTTATATTTTATCTTTATGTATTTGTTCTCTTCCATTATTTTCTTTTTCTTCTATGGAGAGTCCAGTTCCATGTATATAGATCTCCTTTACTTGTCTTTGGATTTCTGTTTCTAATACTTCTTAAATTTAAAACAGTTTTTCTTCCCTCTTTTGCTGCTTGTCTTGTATCTCTCATTTATTTACCTTAACTCTGATTTACTACAGATTTCAATACGCGGTGATGAAATCTGTTGAGCTCTGCCGGCTAAGGTTGTATTGTCTTGTTATTTTAATTTTCTGCTTTGTGTGTGAAGGATACGATTGTGCTTCATTAATTGTTATTCTTGGTTTCATGTATGATTTTAAATTTCATCTGATCTTTGGCTGTACTTTTCTTGCAAGTAGTCCTCATCTGCCATTTGTTTTTTCTGTACCTTTTCTCCTTTCTTTCCATTCATAGTATGCACAGATTTGATGATGGTTCTATTTTATTATTCATCTTTAAAGGGGTGGGTTTTTCTTGGAATATATTATGGGAGGTTCATGAGGAAGATAGTCAAGGTCCAAGTACTAAGTTACGAAGAATTTTCGTTTTTTGTGTTTGAATATTTTTTTCGGTCTTTAATTCTTCTAAGCTAGTGGAGATGGTGGTTGTGAACTTTTTCTTACTATAATAAGAAGTAGGGTGCCACAGAAGTAGGGTGTTGTCTGCAAAGATGGCTTTCTGATCTCCTTTGGTTTCTATTAATTTTTAAGGATTTTTGTATCTGTGTTCATGAGGGATATTGATGAGAAACCAGATCTTATTCTCTTACCAGTCTGATTCTCATACCTTGCAGGTAGACATTAATTCCTTTCTCAGGAAGTGTTAAGAATTTTATCATTTCTCTTTGGAGTTGTCACACTTCCTGTTGTTGGTCTAGCATGACTCCTTTATCATTCAAATTGCTTAGCTATCTGTGAGCCCTTTTAATTTAAAGGCTTGTAACTTTCATCAGCTCTGAAAACTTCTCTTCCACCTCTTTTTTCTTATTTCTTCCACTTTGTTTTTTTACTCTTTGTGTAACTCATGTTCTATAGGGTTGATCTTTCTGGATTGTTGCTCCATGTTTTTTTCTTTGTCTTTTCTTTTCATTTCTTTGACTTTCTTTCACATTAATTTTATCTTCCATGCTACATATTAGTTTTTAACTTGGCTCATTATAAGAAGAAGAAGATCTTATATTATCATCTTCCCGTACAATTATAATATACAAGAATGGTCTGTGGTTCTTTGCTGCTTTTACACGGCAGTGTTCTATTTCATGAAGGCTGTAGCCCCTTGAATCTTGACCCCATCTGAGGAGTCCAATTAGACTTTTAAAAAATTCTGATCTTTTTCCCTGAATTGTCTCTGATACTTTTGGAATGGGCTCATTATTTTTTGGTTCTCATTTACATCCTTTTTCATGTTGTTTTCTTCAAATGTTTAGTGATCCTTGGTTGTCTGTTATTAATGTGGAATTATTTAGATCTGTTTTTTTTTAATCTCTTTTGGAAGTTCTGGATTGCCTTGGCCTCTGCATTCCTTTTCTCTTAGGTATTCACGTGATATTTATAATAAGCTTCTGTTTTCTCTAGGCATACTCCAAGCATAATTTCTTTGGATCTGCCTTCACCATCATTTCTCTGATACACAAATTCTGGCTGTGATTTCATGTATTCTTATCAGTTTAATACCAACGACTTTCCGGTGTCTAGAAATTCTTTTGATTTGTCTTCCACTGAAGATACTTTTCTTATATCCCAGCACAGTAAAAAAAGAAATGATTTTTTTCTTTCTTAGTAAGGAAATTATTTCTTCTTTTCCTTTTCCTCTTCTTCTTGTCATTTGAAGGTTTTGGGGCATGAAGAAAGGCAGGTGCTTGTTTTCTGTCTTTTCTCTGGATCTAATCTCTCAAATTTCAAAGCCTATTTTCCTTAAGAAAACCTTAAAGTATATGAAATTTGAAGAGTTTAGACAGGATGTTTATCTTTTTATAGCCTTTACCTTTGTTAATTATAACTTGTGTTGTAAGCTCATATGGAGGAAAAATTAATGACTTTTATAGGCATTCAGCCACTTGATCCTGTTGTTTCTTTGTCATCTCCTTCCTCATTGTCATCACTGAAATCTTAACTTCTTTCTAATCTGGGAATTTCTATTTCTCTCTGGAACTCATTTAGGTCTTTCTAACTGTTTTGCTTGCTTCTACTTACCATTACCAGAAACAACACAGTTCGTCTTACACACTGAAGTAAAATGTACATCTTATCAAATATTGCTACTCTTGAGGACAAGAGTCAAACTCCTCAGCATGACACAGAATCACCATTCTTGTCTGGCCCCTTCCTCTATGTTTTGCCAGACTCATCTTGTATACGTTTTTCTTTACCAGTAATTACCTTCCTTCTTGAATCTTTTGTCCACTTGGAGAACTTGGTTGCTATCTCATGGTGAAGTTCAGCTCTTCCTGTTCTGTGGTTCCAGCACTTTATTTATGCTCAGTTACAGACGTAACGCATTGTTGTAATTAATTGTGAACCTGTCCTCCTGTAGACAGTAGTTCCTTGGTAGGCAGGCTTAATGCTCCTAGAAAACTATGTCAGGTGTGGAATACATAGGCACTTTTTAAATACTTGAATATACTGTGGATTGGTAATGTTTATCATCACTAGGGCTTATAAGTCATTTGGTAATATCTTTGAAAGAAGAAATTTTCTATTAGAGTTTAAATCAGTGAGAAACGCTAGACATGCTTGACAGAAGGAAGTAGCTGTCAGAGTGGAGGGGGAAAAATTGGTTAGAAGTACATCAGATGAGGCTCATCAAGTGTGAAGACTGATGCCATGTCATATACCTAGGAAAACGATGGGTCTTAGTGGAGTAAGATGAGCTGGTGGAACTAGAGGCACTTAGTTTATGTCTAAAGCTCTAGACTGTTAATTGCTATTACAGAATATTTTAAGATTTCTCTGAAACCAGTGTTCTCAGGGTAACAGTTAAATTTAGTGTCCACACTACTGACCACTAGCAGAACTATGTCAGATAGCAAAAGAATATCCAAATGTTCTTGTGAAGAAGACCGTGTGCTTTTGTACAGAATAAATCATAAGGCTAGCAATTGTTAAGATGAGAAAGGAGGCTTGTCCACTATAACTGGAGTGACTAGTCTTTCCACATTGATTGTGTGGGAACATAATGCCTACTGTGTACAGAGAGCACGCTGCTGGGTATTCTGGGAGCAGCAGAGGAAATAAGAGCCTGAGTCCCACCTTTGAGGATTATATTTTCATTAGGCAGAAAACCAGGGCCTCTGAAAGGATTTATCAGTTACCACAGCAATGTATTAGTAAGCACAGAGCAAGACATGAGAAATGGGAAAGTTTAAGTCCTAAAAAAGTACAAAACAAGGAATGATATCATTTTGATGGAGGAATGACTTCTTGGAGGGGTGAATTTTGATCTGAGTCTTTGAGGAGATGATGAGCCTGGATAGGCAGTGAGCGTCCCCAAATGGGTAGCATGATGACACAACATAACAGGGGGAAGAAGAAGGGGCAGGACCAGTTCTGTTTTGTGTAAGGCAGGAGATTGGTTGATTGGTTGGCTAAAGAAGTATTTGTACGACTTTGTAATTAAGAAGCATTCTTCTATCTTATTATTATTTTATTTTTTCTGTATAAAGCCACTGGGTAGACGGTGTGATGGTTAAAGAGAAGTACCCTCAGGGAGCCTACATTCTAAGTGATATAAAGTGCACAAACGTAAGAAATAGTAGCTGAAGCTTAAATAAACTAGTGTATGATAAAGGATAAAGAGACAGTATGGAAAGGATGGGTATGGTTTGAATCTGTAAAATGGGATTAAATAATACCTGCTTTACAGGTGGTTAGAATAAAATGAAATCACATGTGAATTGCGTAACACTTAATAGGCAAATTGATATGTGTGTGTTCTCTCCCTCCTCACCTCTCAATTCTAAGGTAACTGGTGCCAGAAAAAAAAAAAAAAAGGAGAGATACTTGAAGGATGCACGATCAATGAAACTTTCAGAAGAGGTGTGCCTTGGGTCATGAAAGATTTGTGCGTTTCCTGGGTGAACATTATGAACAAAGAGGTGGCACTACAGAACATGCTTTTGGGAGCTGCAAGAGCTTTTGTTGAAGTTAGGTGGGAGAAGAGGTTTGAAAGGCAGGCTTGGAACCTGGAGCTTGGCTGTGCATATGTAGCGCTCTTCTCCTGCCCAGATCCCTCTCTGCACACTCTGTTGACTAATTGTTTACATGTCACCATGTTTCAGCTCTTTTGATAAAGAGGAATCAGGAGTCAATGAACTTTGAGTTCCCCACAGCAAATAGCATAGTCCTTTACACATAGTAAGGCTCTCAATACATATTTATTAAGTGAGTTGATAAAACAAACAGATATTTAGGTATATCAGAAATAAGGGCTCTATGAAGATGACACTTTGTGCTAATATTATATCAAATTATATAGTACAGTGTGGGAGAGAATATTGTAGGGGGGCATAGTGGAGTCTCTTGGAGAGGGCCAGACATGGTTTTCACCCTGGCTTATATACTTTGTGAACTTGGGCAAGTCCTTTTGCAGGATGTACTTCTGTCTGAGACCGTTTCTTAGCAGTCTGCTCTTTTGGCCTGAGTTTCCTCCTCTCTGAATAGTTAGTGCCTACCTTATAGAGTTGTTGTGAGGATTAAATGAAAACTAGCTCAGGGCCTGGCTCATATTGGGTGCTCACATAAATAGTATTAATAATCATTGTAATAGTTTTGTTACTCTTAATTCACATTGAACCTCAATATGAATATTTTGAGTGGCAAAATTCACTCTTGTACTATTAAAATATTCAGCAAAAATCGAAATAATATGCAGTGCTATTCTATATACTTCCTTGTTAACCCTGCTGTATTAAGTTGGAAATTCTGTTATGTCGAGATTTCATTTTGGAAATAATGACCTGTGAGACAGTCTGGGGAGGCTGTATCTTAGGCCCAAATCTCTGCAGTGGCACTTCCAGGAGTGTTTTCTTATCCCCTGCCTTGGGCTCTTTCAGGTCCTATACAAACTTGATTTTCTTGATCTTCACAGCAATTCCAAAATTGTTGATCATAGCTTTTTATCCCTATTTTGAGGCAACTGAGGAAATTAAGGCTTAGGTGACAAGGTTAGTGAGTGTGAAAGTCGTTTATAATAATGATTCAAAACCCCACACAGGCTTAAGTTAAATTTTGAATCAGTATCGATAATAACTAGGAAGTAAGATAAAGTGCAGTCCATACGAACACTTGGGAAGGATGGCTGAAAAACTCGACTCTTAAAACTGTCCTTAAGTGTGACTCTCATCTCATTAGTCTCCCAGGCTGTTGACTATGAAAAGTGTATGTAAGTTTCATTTTTCAAAGACAGTTACCTTTTTGGTAACATAGAGTCACAAAATGACATATTATGCTATTTGTGGTTTTCACTGAAAATTTATAAACTTCAATTTTGTAGTGTTCCAAAGAGATTACCTATTATACTTCAGCAGTTAGCTGTCTGTCAAATGTTTTTAAGCCTTTATAGGGCAGGTGTGTTGTACTGTAATAAATACCAAGCCTGGACATTGTTTTGACTTAAAGGATTCATTTTAGTGTTTAAAAAGCTCTACAGTGGGATATAAAACAGCATCTTTGATTTCCCACTCACCTTGACTTCAAACCTTGAAGTCAGCTTTGAGAACCTTGCCCGTATCCACATCAGTTATCAGGTTCTGCATGTTCTTTTCCTCTTAGCACATGTCAAAGCAAATGGTTCCTCCTTGAAGCCTACCGGAATCTCCCCTCTGATGTGTACTTCTTCTACCTTGCTGCACCCCTGCTACTTGGCATTTAATCACTCTTAGATTTACTAAGCCCACTACTGAGTGTGATTTTGTTTTAAATTTAAAAACAAATCTCTCTATTCCAGTATGAGACAGTGGCCACATCTTATTCCATACTGTGTTCCTACTGCCTCACACAGTGTCTGGCACATAGTGGGTACTTGGCTTCATGATTGAGTGAAATTAATTACTTTGATTATGGTGGAACCCCATTTTTCAGACCAGAGATAACGCTTCTTTGTAATATTCAAAGACTAAATTGAGCAAAGAAGAAAGAAAAAGCCAAATATTATAGATAATAATCTTGAAATTATGTAGTTACTGTGGGCTTTGTTATTGTTGGCCTGCCAAAAAGCGACTCAGGGTTAAACCAGACTCTTTTATTTTACTTCACAAATGGTAACTCCCCTGCCAGTGTTAGTAGATTTTTGTTGGTAGATTTATTTAAAAGACCATGATAAACCTAACTGGATAAGGAACAAATGAATGCCCCCAAACTAGATCTGTCCGTGACTTTTTATATTAAGTGAATTTTTCCCCCTGCCTACCATTAGGAGGGATGTAGGTTTTGAAATTCAAAGCAGGGACCTTGGAGTTTGTGGTGTCTGTTCTCTTGGGGAATATGAGATCGCGGTGCATAGAAACACACCCCAGTGTCAGGCAGTAAAGCGAATCCTGCCTGATAGCACTCTAGATAATGAAATGGAAGGTTTGTGTCTGAGTGGCCAGGAATCTTCCATTTTGCCTTATTACTGCAACAACCACCTTGTCATCTAGAAATTACCAGGAGTTCCCCTGAAGCTGAATGCGGTTGGGCATCCGTGTGCCAAGGTTGAAGAGCACCAAGTAGGTACTTATTTATTAAGGCATCAGTCCAGCAGGGGTTTTATAAGCATAAAACTTCAGATAAGTTTTAATATTGCAATACTGTTTGTTATTTTTGAATGTTTCTTTTACTCTTTTTTTGGACTTTGTTGAAAATCTTTTTGTTAGCGAGCGATGTTTGTATTTGTGACCCTCCTCCAACCCCTAAAAATTTAAGAATACAATTTTTAGTTATTGTAAGAAAAAAGGCAAAACGGTTGTTAAAATTTTGAGGTCACTTTGAGCAATGATTATTGCTTAAATGCTTTGGAATGAAATATGCTAAATTATGAAGATCTGTGCTTTTTAAAAACAAGCATTTGAGATTCATACACGGGGTTTAATACCCCCTTTATATTTAACATTATTATTTAGGTTGATAAGGTAATATTTAATAGGACTATTTAAGCATGTAACCTCAAGGATAGCTGAAAGGTCCATAATACAAAAATTATAGCTGTTTAGGAGATGAAATGCATAAAGGTATATGAAAAATGTTTCATTATAACATGTAAATTAACACTTTTGGACTAATTCTAACTCCAGGATTATTTTTTGTTGCCTCATATAATGTGTTCCAATTGACCCATTTGTCACTTTTATGAGCAGCAAAAGTAAATTTAGTTCATCTGCATATTTATATACTTTAAATAGACCAATGTAAACAGTTTCTTATCTGCCATATGTTGAAATGTTTTAGTAAAGTAAAGACATAACTGCCTAGTCAACAAAGATGGCATTGAATTGCACTGTTTTGGAAAAAAAAGTTAAGTGAACTAGATGCCTGTTAATCTGGTTCTTTAAATATCATAAACAAAAGTATCAGAATGTGTTTCCAAGGACAAAGGCGGGGTTTTCCGGGCTTTGATTGGTTGCTGCCTTGTCCTGTCCCACAGCCATCCTTAATTGGCTTTGGGTAGATTGGAATCACATACGCAGGGTGACATTTATTACTTTCTAGTTGTTTCTTTGCTCTGAGCCCTGAGATTCCCAAGGAGTAACTGTAAAAGATTTCTTTCATTTTGTCCATGATCTACGAGGGGGGATCATTCTGAGAAGAGCAGGCATGAGTTTGAGTGCGAGAAGAGTCACTCTGCCTGCAATCACGCCAATAGTTCTGCAGAAAAGGGTATGTGCCTCCTGCTTGTTTTCTTTTCTTTCTTTCTTTTTTTTTCTTTTCTCTGTGTTTATTAATATGTTGGAAACTTTAGTTACGTATCCTGAGAGAGACTGTAATTCATTGAGGCTATAGGTAATTAAAGGATATATTATTGGAATTGGACTAGGGGAAAAAATGCTGTGCTAGAACATCTCTGTAGTAAAAAAAGCTCCGTGTAAAAGCAGTTTGGTCTCAATTTCAGGTCATTGTGATTTAGAGACTGTATTGAAGCCTTTTCTTTTTCTTTTCCTTCTACTGTAACTTCAGGCCTTTTTGCCTTTAGTTCAGTAGGAAATCTGCTAGCTATTATGTGTTATATTTGTTTACTGAGGAACAGTTTCTTTGTTTCACTATAATTCATAATACATCCATCTTCAATGTTGAATGGACTATATAATTGTTTTACTGTTTAAACATATGGCACCAGTTTATTATCCTCTTGTTTCTACCCATTTTCCTCTAGTTCTTTTGAATTTCAGCCTATTTGCCTAAGAAAAACTTTCCATTAAATTCCCTGTGAAAGGGCTTTCTGTTAATTATTAGTGCAGTCAATCCTGTGTATGAAAATATTGCACGTATTAGTTTTTTGTAAAGTTTATTTCCATGTCTTACTTGAAGCATTGCATTTTATAAGCTAATTAATATACTGTGTAATGTCACAATTAAGTAAAACTGAATATACTAAACTTCTCTTGTAAATATACTAAATTAGAACATTGCATTGAACTCCTTAAAGAGTCAAATCTGTTGCACAGAAAAAGAAAACACCAAAACACATTTTTGGCAATCTGCTTTCTGAAAGGTTTTGGTGACACTAGAAACTGTAATGTTTATTTCCATACTCGACTTTTAATAGTTAACTGTTAGTTAACTATTAGTGTATTTCATTAAGTCAAAGGTCATGGTTAATTTGTTTGAAAATGACAGATCTAACGATTAGGGTTTTTTGGTTTTTTTTAAAGAAGTGTCTCTTTTTTATTGTTCCTAACTTTTAGGTTTTCAATTTATTTTCTTATCCAATTGATCATTTATTCACTAGGCACGTTTTACTTGGCATTGGAATAGTAAATGGTAATTTTGCCAACATTTGTTCTTTATCTTTCTTAATGCCTTTCTTTCATCTGAAGCAACTTTAATTAAAAATATTCTGCTTTGAGCTTGAATCTTTCCTTTGATTTAGACTTAGTAATGTATTAATAATGACCATATAGATTCCCTGACTCATTGGGAATGTGAAAAGTATATTAAAATAGCATATCAAATCTCTGTTCTTATGATTGAGCTCTTCTGTGCAGTTAATATTGTGGCTTAGATTGACCAAGAAACTTTCATTGTGTGGTCTTTTGGATGACAGGTTGGTATGGTGGAAAGCATAGCACCTGGGCTCTCTGTTTCCTAGCTGTGTGACCTTGGGCAAGTCATATAATCTCCCACAGTCATTATTTCCTCACCTGTAAGATAATAGCTGAGAGATTTTCGTTAAATGCTCTCTTCAGTCTTATTCATGTCTATAATTCTATGAACCAAATAATATATTTTGTATTTTCACAATTTTAGTGAAATATTTAAACCATTTCTTATTTTCCTAGAGAGAGTATAAAACATTAGAAAAAGATGCTGTCCTGTCGTTTTCAAGGACTTGAGCAGTTAGTCTAGGGGAAATTGGTATAGTAAAATGTGGTTAGAAAATAGCTGCTAGCACTGACTGGTGAGTAGCAAAACAGGATTACTCTGGAAAGCTCTGATTATAATTGATGTTAGTTCTGATCTGCCAGTGGACACATCATTGTGGTTTCTCTTGGTCTTTTATAGTAAGCTTCTTGTTAGGTTTCTATTATAATAATTACATAAGTCACAATTCCTTAGGCCCAAATCCATGTTATTCCTTTCCAATGAGTACCACGTATTAAGTATTCATATAATTTAGCACATCATCATTTGCTGAAAGTCCTTTCACCTGACTTTTAATCCCCAAAGGACCCCTTGTCTATAAGATTCTTCTGAAAATCTTGGTATCTCTTAATTTAGGAATTGGGTATTTTTCTGACTAACAAACATTCCATCTGCTTTGGTTACACTATGACTTTTTTTTTTTTAAATAGATTATTCCACACTTGTAATTGACTTGTCACTTTCTATATGTATGATAATTTAAGATGATCTTATAAATTAATATAAGCATTTCTCAGAGTATTTGGAAGGCAGCTTCTCATTTTCCCGAGAAGGCAGGTGCTTTTTGCACAGGTTTAGCAGAAAGTTTGTCCATCCTAATGAGTAGCTCTTGCAAAATAATTTGACAACTAGAATCCTAATCATCTGAAGAGCTGTGAGGGCATTTCTGAAAATGCTTAATAGCCTAGGGAGTAATTTTCTTATCAGCTAGTGTATCTGCTCTAAGTGGCCATAAGATTCTCCTGAGAGTGGTTAGAAACTTGCATTTTAAATACAGCCCTTAACATGGTATGGGTCTTTTTTGTAGCAGATCAAATACACTTTGATCTTTGAGGAACAGAGTATTTTGGTAGACTATCAAGTAAATTGGAAAGAAATTTTTGGCTTCCTCTAATTCAATTAGGATCTGATTGCCTTGATCCAAGTGAATCAAGGTTCTAGTGAAGAAGGTTTTATCATATCCCTTAGAAATTGTCGCATCCTCCCCATGTGTTCTGAATGAATCCTTTACCTCTTAGTTTTTTTCTCATATAACTACAGGTTATGCCTTTTGTTTTTCAGATGAGAAGACTGAGTCTTTTAGGTGTTGAGTGACTTACGCAAGGTCACCCAGAAGGTCAATGGCAAAGCTAGAAATAGAATCTAGGTCTTGTGACATCCAGTGTGTTTCTCCTAGATCCGTGTTCCTCCTGAAATTAATATGTTAATGAATTGCCTTATGGTGTGTATAATTGCCATTAAACTTCTAGTCTGCAATTAGCTTAGGCAAATCCTTTCTTCTTCCTCTGCAGCTCCACCAACTCCCATATGCTCCAGTGTAGAAAACACTTTATTCAAAAAGCAATTGTAGGCAGCAAAGTGAGTGTGAGTGATAGTGTATGTGTGTGTGTGAGAGAGAGAGAGAGATGGAAAGACAGTTCATACCCAGAGCTCTAGATTGGTATGTTACTTCAAGAAAACATTTTAAGGGTCCAAAGAGTTAACAAAAGACTCAAGCACTGTAAGGTATAAATTAAGTGCAATATAAAATTCACATTCTTTTTCTAGAAAGCCTTCAAGGTCAGAAGGCCCGCTGTTCATATTCTGATTCTGTGGGGTAGGAGTGTTTCACGCCTCTGTCAGATTAACATTGTTTTTCAAATTATGTTTACAGGCATTTCTTCATTCTTTATCCACATGACAATTACAAGAGATATTCCTAAGCACGAAAGAGCCCGAAGTGTCTTCTGAAATTGCAGAGAAAAAAGGGATAATTTTTAGAATATATTTTTCTTAAGATTCAGATCCTTTTGCAAATCTGAAATTCATGAGTGTAATACGGAGCAATGCTGGTTATCAGAAGGTCCAATTCCCCATCTATACAAGAGAATAGTTTGTTATATTCATTTCCTTCCTCAAACCATTAAAATTACTGCTATGATTTTTTAAAAACTACTTTGTAAGGAATAAAAGAATACAGATCTTCATATCACTTTCTGCCCAGAAACTTTTAAATACCTACAAAATCCTTCCAAATGGACGAAGCATTCCGTGCGCCTCAGGGCCTGGGTGCACTGCGGCTTCCCAGGCTTCAGAGGAAGCCTCCACTCCAGCACATTGTTTTCCTCTGTGTGCTCCGAGCGTTTGATGTTTGTCTCTCTGTACTTCTGCCCCTAGTCTGTGCTCTGTGGCCCACAGACAACTCCACACTCCTGTTTGTTTTTCCAAAGGCTGTTGATTGTTTCCTAGCTCAGGCTGCAGTACCACCCGGAAGCCTTCTAAAACTCTTTCCCATCTATCCTAATGGTGTCTTGATTCAGTATCAATGGGTGCACCTGTTACTCCTTGCTTAATTCAGTAACTGCTGCCATGTGACATCAATTTTTTTTATTACCTTTTATGATATTTAAGTCTTATTAGCTATCCATAGGTGTGTATCTTAGGCTTTCTGGCTTTTCACATTTTGACTTTTAGTCTTCTCTGTATATCTTGTGTATTTTTTGCATATCTTGTACTATGTGCTTTTCAAAATTCATCTTTTTTGGTCTTACAATTAGATTTTAAAAATTTAAGGGAAAGGCTCTTTGAATAAAGTGCATTGTCAGTTATAGGCTGAGTTTAATTTCATGTAACCAGAAAACTCAAATGAGGGCATATTCAACAGGGAGGAGATTTATTTTTCTTTCACTTTATAAGAAGAATCATTCTGAAGCTATTGTAGTGGCCCCACAACGTCCTCAGGCAACCAAACTCCTTCTTGTTTTCTGTTATATCTTCCTTAGTGTGGGTCCCTTTTCCTTTTATGTTCTCATTCCTAGGATACAAAATGGGAAGACCAGGAGCCTGCTGGCCAGTTTCTGTCAGATGTTAACGTGCCACCCTGGCATAACCGGGAGCTTCTGCTTACATCTTCCTGGCCAGGATTGTGTCACGTGGTCCACCCTGGACACAAGAGAAGCCAGGAAACGTAGGCCTTGAGCTCAACACACTGCCCTCCTCATCAGAATCAGGATTCATTAGGGAGGGAGAGGGCAAAGGTGGCTTTTGGTGGGCAGCTGGCCTTCTCCACTATAGGTGCCTCAGAAATATTGGGCATTCATTAGATATTTGTCCCTTGGATTTTTATTATTGTCATGCCAGATATGAAATATGGTTATGCTTTTTGAACAAATGTATTATATGACTTGTATAGGGAGAGTAGAAGGTGTGGTAAGTGGGGAGAGAGCAAGTTTTCTGAGTATAGGAGGGTAATGGAGATCCACAGATGGTGCCCTGGGTTTAGATGGCTGGCTTGCTTGGAAGATGGTCATGATGGGTAGTGAGTATTGTTATTGCTGTTTATCTGGAATTCTCATTCTTGCTAAACTTTGGTCTGTCTTCTGCCCTTTTAATTTTTGTACAGGGTAACTTAGTTGCATATTCACCCAGGAAGGGTGCTACATAGATGAATGGTTTTTGTATTTTCACAAAATGTTCCCTTTCTCAAGAAGTGAGTTTTTAGGACGGGTGACGTAGTAGCGATTGCTTGCGTGTTTCGGAGCCAGGAACCCCTGAGTTTGAGCTCGCACTGTCATTGACGAGTGGTGTAACTTTGGATGTCTGCTTTTAAACCTTTCTGAGAATCAGTTTGTCTGTCTTGGGGATCACAGAACGGTTGTAAGGATTAAATAGAATAAATATTTAGAAGTACTTGACAGAGAGTAGAAGCTCAACAAATGTGAATTCTTTTTTTCCCCTCATCTGTGAAATTGCATGTTTTACTAGTTTCATAAACAATTTAAAAATCTCCCTATTGCTATGAATTTAAATTTTTTGTGCCCTGTCCTGTTAAGGTGGTTATCCAAAAATTTCCTTGTAGCAAATGAGTCAAACAAAAAGTGGTTGTCTTTGATATAATGCATCTAGAAAGAGAAAGACAATATGCTTTCAAATGCTTCTTCCTTATGCTCCCTTTCTGTAACTTTAGGTGCACTCCAATTTGAACTTTAAAAATTAATCCAACTATTGTAATGCTAATAAATATATTTAATCTGGAATCATAGATTTAAATATAATAAGATAAGTGGTTAGATTATTTCTCCTTTCACTATTCTACGGAGTATCAGGCAGGGGCTTCTGGGTTGTATATTTGAAAGAGATAAATCTGTGGCTGGTGTAACACATTGTTTCACTAGACACAGGAGATGTTACTGGAATGTTAGCATATGCTGCCAGGGGGTGTGTCACTTTTGATCATCACTGGATTTAACTGCCCAGCACAGGGAAGGTCCAGAGTTAGTATATAATTACTATTTGTTGAATAAACACTGTTTCTCAAAAATGAAGATTGGCCTCTTTTGATACTGACCTGCTATTGGATTTTCCTTTTCTACATTTGTCTTTCTGTTGCATTCGCTTCATTTTTCCTGGGTTTCATACCTTGTGCTGGAAAGCCGTGCACACAGGGCCCACCTGAACTGGTCCACCCTGCCTTTTCCTTACCTTTGTCCAGCTCCAGCTTGCTGCTGTGGGCAGTTTGGTGTACTCGCTGCCCACCACACACGCCAATAAAAATAAAAACAGCTATAATGTGTTGAGCACTCATTACACATTCTCTTTCATTTTCACAAGAACCCCCAAAGTTGGTAGACAAACCTGGTTTGGGATGGGGAAAGTGAGGCTTGGAGAAGTTAGGTGTCTTACCAAAGCACACCGCCCAAAACGACGGAGGCAGGCTTGAGCTTCGGAATCGCATGGGCGCATGCGTGCTGCGGAGCGTTGTCCGTGCAGCTGCGGTGCTCTGCCATCTCGCCTGTAGTCCACTCATTGGACAATCTCACCTTTCCTCCAGTCTGCCTTTTGCTCTCCTCGTTATTTTTCTCTGTTTGTGCACTCGGTCTTGCCTCAAAGACGTAGTGACTTAACCATGTGTCAGCTGTCCTTAGAGCTTAGTGGGACTGTAGGAGTCTGTTGAGACTTATCATGAATGCCTTGTTTTAAAAAATTTATAATAATAATCTCTAGTATTAACTGAGTGCTATCAGTTTGCCAGCATTTTGTCCATTTTCCAGTGTAAGGAATCTAAGACTCATAACTGAAAAGCTGGTGGTGTGGGATCCGATCACAGAATAAATAGACTCCAGCATCCCTCACTGCCCTAAGCACCTGGGGTAAACCTCCTTGGGAGCGGGTCGTGCCTTATATTATTTTGTAAACTACGATGCCTGGTCCACGTTTGGCAATGAAGGCAGATTAAAAATAGCTGGGCTGATTAACAGTCTCAGACTCTTGCTTGGGGCGGTCTTAGGGCTGGCTCTCTTGGCTATGCCCCAGCAGCCGAAGCCAAATCTAGAAAATAAGAATCTCTTTTTGGCAGAAAAAAGAAGCAAGACTTTTGGTAATTTCAGATATTAAGCCCTCTGAAAGGATAAAGATTTTTCTACCCCTGTGGAATATTAAAAATGCTTGCTCTTAAGACAGTTCCATAAGAAGGATTCAAAAATTATTTTGGCAAAAACAACGTGGTCAGAAAGTGATTATAGCCTTCTAATTGGACGTGCATATTTGGACATATAGGTTCAGCAATATTTGTGAAAATAAGAGGGATGTTATTTTATAGTTTCAGAAGTCAAATTAGTTTGAATAGTTCTATCAAGATTTGAAGAAAAATTTTGACATCGTCATTCTAAATGCCTGGGAGAATCTCCTCCATGAGTCCCAGGAAAGACTCCTGGTGAGGTGATTTTATTTATCTATGAGTGTGTGCATGTGTCTATATATATGCCAAATATCTATCTACCCCAAAAAATCCCTCTTATTGAAGTTTAAGGTACAGACATGATTTATCTTAAAAGTTCAAACAGTTAAGAATATTTAAAAATAGATTTAAACTTTGTTAAAAGCTTGTAATTATATTAAACAGGACCTCCATGGGGTTAAAAATACTAATGTTAAAGTTGTAATTTTCAAAACGAGTTTTCTCTTTGCGCCCACTGAGAAATAAAGACGCCCTCTGCTGGCGGTTTCAGTATATGCCGTTTTTCTGGCGGGCAACGCTGAGAAAAGTGAAACACAAAGAAAACCAACTTTTTTAACCTTCCAAAAGCTAGATACTTTGTGTATATGTATTTTTATGTTCTGATGTTTAGTTATCTACGACTTTTATCCAAGATATTGTGTAGAAGCTACAGCTTAAAGCAGCACGAAAGTTGGATGAGCAGAGGGGCGAGAAGAGGATCAGGTAGCCCAGAGACGGTTCCATGGCCTGCCCTGCCAGTGACCAGCGGCAGCTCCGCGGGCACCTCAGACCATCTCCAGCCCCGGCTGCTTCATCTGTAAAATGAGAGGATTTCAGTGGATATCCCAGAGCCCTTCTAACGTTGAGTATTTGGTGATTCTTACAGTACTGATTCCTTTTCTTTTATAGGAATATGCTCTAGACATGTTTTGTACTGATATAAGTATTTAGGAAAATGAAGGAAAGGTAAAATTAGGAAAATGAGTATAAATCGGTTGTTCCTAGTGCTGTCACAGCATGGGAATGTTAGGTCTAGGAAGTGATATTGGGTATGCTCTTAGAAGTTGATAAAATAATACTCCCAAATGTTCCAGAAGGACTGAACATAGCATATTTCATGGATTTTATGGCACCTTAAATTACAAGAAGCATCATTATTTTATATGCTTCCAGTTAAACTGTGCTATACCTTTGATGGTAAGTTACATCTAGATTTCAGAGAAGTTAAAAGTGAGAAAATGTGCTTTTAAAAAATCACTGAAATAAGGCAGTTCCTAAAGTGTTTCAGTTAATGGCAGGCCACTCGAGAATTGCAACAAAGGCTGATGTATCCTGGGCTCTAATAAGTGGTTTCTTTCCTCGTGTTTTCCCCTTTTCCCTTCTAAATACTTTTCCTTCCTCACTCCCCAACTAGTCCTTCTTTCTCACTGGGTGAAACAGTTTTTACTTTTTCACTTAGTCATGTCTTACAGTTATTCTGGGAATAAACGATTGCTTAAAAACTGAAAGGAGATACTGGAATAACATTGTGTCCAACATAAGCATGACCAGTGGTTTTCTGCTTCAAATATGAATAAGCATTAGCACTTGTGAAGGTTTTTTCACTTCAAAGATGAATTAGTCAGCATTGGCATCTTCACAGGCATTAGACGAGTTTTAAAAACACCAGGGCTTCAGGAACACTCCTTTGATGAAGTTGTTGGAAACATGAGTGTGGGATTTGTGATTTGACCCCTCTTTGTTATTCCTAGCAGATTTAGGTCCTAAAATAACATATGTATATACATATGGATATGTGCGTGTGCATGATTTAGGATATTTTTAGACTTAGTTTTTAATGTTTCCCTTCTTTTGTAAGGAAATTGGAGCTTTTTTTTTTTTTTTTGCTTTTTTTCCCTACCACATAACAGAGCACATTGTTTCCAGGGCTTCCAGTTTCTCGCTTCGTAAAATCGAACCCCGACTTGAGTTAGGGTCTGTCTTTCTACCCTCTAGGGAGAAAGGAAGCCAAGGAAGGAGCAGTCTGCAGGGCTCTTGGCCTGAGAAGGAAAGCAGCAAGGGTCAAGAACAGAATAGGAGGATAGACTAGAGTAGAGGGGCTTCAAGGAGACTTTCCGGGCCTCCTTTGCCTGCAGACTGTCTTTCCATTCTTGGTTGGAAGCCTAGACGTGGCATGATTCGGCAGTGTCACTGATCCAAGCTGTCAGGTGTGGCAGTGCTAAACCACCTGCCATGCCAAGTCTGGAGCATTTCCAGTAGTGAGTCCGTACTGGGCCTCTTTGGCCAGAAGCTGGATGGGAAACAAATTAATACATCACAAAACTCCATCGTTGCCATTTGACTTCATACCCAGAACTCCTGGAAGATCTTTGGATCCCCGGTAGAACAGGTCCTTTAACTCTGAATTCATCTCTTTATCCAGGCTTTATCCTATCTCCTCCAGGGCTATATAGGATGGTTTCATTCATCACTATGTTTGATGGTTCACTACATGCCAGGCATTGTTCTAACTGCTGGCAATATAACAGGAAGCAAGCATTGACATCATCCCTGCTGTCATGCCGCATTCTGAGTGGTGAAGGCTGATGGATAGTAATTACATAGTTGTACACATGCATACATGGAAGAGAGGGCCTGGACCTAAACTTGGGAGGGTCATCAAAAGCTTCCCCACAGAAATAATGTTTTATCTGAGGGTTGGGTGTATAAAGTGGGCAGACAAGTGTTCTAGGCAGCAGAAACAGTATGTGCAAAGGCCCTGTGTCTGAAAGGAGGTTGGCTATTTCAAGAAACTGAGGGAAAAAAACCAACTATGGTCAGATTTAGAGACTAGGAAAGGGATTTTAGGGAATAAAGTTGAAAGGGGCCACAGCGATATGGAATAGACGTGTTTGGTCAGTCAGTTCCTGTAATTCTGATATTGTTTGAGTTAATATCTTAGAACTAATTAAGCACATACTGCTCATGCTCAGGTAAAATGTGTTGTTCAATATCTCTCTCAATGGAGAGAATTTAAGACTCCCTGCTACCTGGTTTCTCTAATCTATGTACTATTTTATTTTTTAATAAATATTTGACAGCTAGAAAAATAATATGGGATGGCAGTAAGGAAGTGACAGCTTTTCTTGAGCTGTTAGGATTTTCTGGAACAGTCTTTGTTTTTAAAATATAACATTTTGTTAGAGATTTGGAATAAGTAATAATGAATATATTATAATGAATATATTATGTCCCATTCCCTTCAAGGGAACTCTTTGAATTGCTTAATTCAAAGTATCTCAGACTGTCTCCTCTTATCTTAGGACACTGCATTCCTTTTTAGAAGAATGTAGAGGTGCAGGGCTGCTCTGACCTCGATATAAAAATATTTCACATGATTTAGGTACATTGCCTATCTGTTAAAAATAATAAAGAAAAAAATCTGAAACATTAAAAGATGGCTTTATAATCCTACTGTATATGAAATATAAACTTTTAAAGAGCTGTGGAAATAAGCTTTACTTTGAGACATAGCAAATTTCTATGGGCCTTATTCCTTATTTTCTATTAATTATATGTTAATATATATAATTGATAGATATAATAAGTGAATGAGTTTATTTTTCTGTTGAAGAGTTATATACTTTAAGTATTCCTATATACTTTAAGTGGAGACCTAGCCGTCAGTTATTAATCAAGGCCTGGCCATTTGGGGCCAGTTGTTCCAGAAGTTATTGTTTACCTTCCTGGACTGTCACTAGAGATAGCAATCTGGCTTCCTGCGAGTCTGACTTCTGTCAGGCTGGCCTCCTGGACTGGCTGTGGTAGGTGGCTGCAGGTTGTGGGTCAGAGTTCTGTTTTTATCTATGGCCTGGCCGTTGTCTGTTTGTCTCTCTATTGAGATGTATAAATATTAGCTCTACAATTTTGATAAATGGGTACACCCGTGTCGCACATACTCCTGACATGATATAGAACAAGGTGTAGATCATTTTTAATTGCTAAAAAAATTTGAAACTTAGTAGATGTTCAGTAAGTTTGGGCTGAATGAAAGGAAGATGTGATGAGTGAATGAAGAAGTGAATGAGATTAAAATCCCAGATCATTGCAGCATGGGACATTGTGAGAGGGACGAGAAGGAAGTAGAACCATGCTGTGATCCTGATTTCTTGATGGAGGAAATAGTGCTGCTGATTAAATTTAGACTTGATAGAAGAATGTAAATTTAAATATTTGTATTAAAAACTTGAGTAACTACTAAAATAAAAAAAGAGGCGCCAGAGAGCTCCCTTGCCCTTTCCTCCCAGTGAGGACATGGCAAGGAGGTGCTAGCTGTGAACCAGGAAGGAGGGCTCCCCAGAATGCACCCATGCTGGCACCTTGACCTTGGACTTCCCACCCTCCGGAACTACGGGCAATAAATTTCTGTTTATAAGCTTACAAAATTAAAAAATAATAAAACTTATGTATGTTACATCATGGTGAGATCCTGGTATTTAAATATGGCATTTAAATTATTTTAAATGAAATATTAATAAGAATTAGTTATTTAATTGATAAGAATTACGTATTAAATGTGTATTTAAATGTAGTTAATTGAAAAATTCAATTTTCTTAAAATAGAAACTTTGACATAGAAGGTAACCATGCAGGGGCTGGCCCCGTGGCCAAGTGGTTAAGTTCGCGCACTCGCCTTTGGTGGCCCAGGGTTTCCCCGGTTTGGATCCTGGGGCAGACATGGCATTGCTCATCAGGCCATGCTGAGGCGGCATCTCACATGCCACAACTAGAAGGACCCACAACTGAAATATACAACTATGTACTGGGGGGCTTTGGGGAGAAAAAGCAGAAAAAAAAGAGAAGGTAACCATGCCTCAGTGATCTTTTCCCTCCTCTTTCCTTCCTTCTTTCTTTATTATTATTTTTTTAATTTCCCTCACTTCATCCTGAGGATTCCTGCTCATATATTTATCTGTGCTCTACTTTTTACCTGCTGAGTGATTATCCCTCTTCTAGAAGAAACAAGAGATAAGTGGAGGGAAGCTGTTGAGTAGCTACTTACTTACCAAGGGGTCCGATGCCCCCTTTCTGCTCTGTGGCATTGCCAAATGACCAGGTGACAACTCCGAATTTGTTTCACATATCCTTAGCTGAACCAGGTTGGAAAAGGACCTGGCTGTACCGGGCCATCCTGTTCCTAGGGTCCGCCGGGAGGAGGAGGCCTGGCTGTTCAGCCCTAGCCCGTTCTTTCCTAAGGCCTTCCGCAGAATCTCTTAGAATTTCCAGGGATCGTGGCGGAGGAGTACGATGTGTGCTTTGGTAGCAGGGTGATACATATTGAATTGGCTTTCAAATTTGATCTCTTTATTTTGTTTATTTTTTCAGAAATGGCCTTTGTCTGATATTTTCAATATTTTGTCTCTTTTAGTCTCAAGGCTTTAGGGGCCTCAAGTTTTTTTCTGAAAAGTTAACCATTTCTTGTTGTCTCTATGTATTGGAACATTGTTGTGTCTACTGCTTTAAAAATGGGTTGTTAATTTTTAATCTCTTGCGTACACTTACTTTTTATGGAGGGCAGTCCAGGGAAGTTGAGGTATAATGTGTATAAACCGCATGGATAAGGGTGGCAGCCAAAACAGAGATCTGGGCCACGCATATTCCAGCATATCCCCGGCAGGGGCTCCTCTCTCTGTGTGTTAGATTGTCATTGCCAGAAGTGTCATGCTCCCAGAGCAGTTTTTGAAGCTCCACTCCAAAGGCCAAGGTTGCTCTAATTGTCAAGATTGCTGTGACATTGAAGGCTTCCTAAACACAGCCTGTTTGTACACTGTGGGCCGTCCTTGGGCTCTCTCTGTTTATGCTGGCGGGCTGTTGTAGACAGACCTTATCAGTGCGTGTCTCTCTTGCTAGTCGAGTGTCTGTGCACTGATGAAACAAAGAAAGTTCCTGTTCTCCTGTAGAGTCTGTGTAGGAGTTCTTCCTGCTGGCATACAATTTTAGATGTTCTTGTAGATCAATTGATAGGAATAATATTCTTCTCACTCTGTTTTTTACTTTATAAAGCAAGCTGGGAATTTGGGCCACTGAACTGGAAATGTTTAATATCCCTTTATTAAATAGCATGATTATATGATCTTCAAATCTCTTTTTTACCTCTCAGTATGTAGAGGAAATAGGATACCAGTATTTTGCTTTAATGATTTTTAAGAACAACTCTGCTCTTTGATTTTTACATGATCCCAAAAGTTTTTAACATAGTTTTAATCCATGGTAGTCATGTACCTTTTCTAATGACTTGATTTCTTAAATAGGAAGGTTTAGTGTAGTAATACTTTGGCAAGAGGCATAGTCAACTCTCCTAGAGAATTAAGACTCAATTATCTTTCGCTTTTCATATAATTTAAGGAGAAATAAATAGAAATAAAATGAGACTTTTTAATGAAGGTATCCCATTGGTGGTGAAGGAATTTTTCACAATTACTGAATAGATGTAAAAGATGACAGGGCTTTGCTGCTGTGGAATATCAACCAGAATATAATTTTTCATTCATAGATGAATGTGTATTTTGGACAAATGTCAGCATTAAATTGGACTTAAGAAAAACAAGTTTGAAATGGAGCTCCAACGAGAGTATTAAGTTTTTCTCTCAGCAGGTGTTATTTATTTTAAAAGAGAGTCCATGCACGTTTTCCAGAAATTTAAGTGGGCTTAACCCTTCTAAATTTAGGTATCTTGATTCTTGGCAACTTGTTTCTTTCAGATTTGCAGCGACATAGTCTGAAGAAAATATTGGCATTTCCTGATTGGTTAGATACGTTTCTCATTTTCCCCAACTTTTCCTCTTGTTTTCTTCTTGCTCTCTTTTTGAATTTGGCTTAAGCTCCAGAACATCTCCAGTTTTTCATTTTCTTAGCTCCTCAGAGATACGTAAAAAAGCGTGAAAAATGAGAGCCTGCTCGTGTGACCGCAGGTGAGGGGAGTTTTCTGTAAAACAGCCTGCAGTGGTCTGGAAGCACAGGGAGCTTTTCCAGCAGCCGCCAGGTCACCACCAGGTCCCCCCATTTCCTGGCGTGGAATCTGCAGCGGCCTGGAGGGAACCGAAACTGCGGCTCTTCATTGCTCCACAGGAGGGAGCAGCCCCAGGGTCAGATCCCCTGGGCCTCTCAGGAGTGGTTGCCTTCGTGTTGCTTTTGGCAGGAGCACCCAGCAGTGCATGGTCTAGTTGGTGTTGACCACGGCAGCGTGGATACCTGGTGAACGGTGTCCCTGAGCATCCTTCCAGTGGTCGAGCACAGGCACAGTGCTGAAGGCACCCGCTTGAGAGTGATCGTTTACCTGGAGCCAAACACGGGAAACACTGAGATTCCAAACAGATTTTGGGATCTTACTGAACTGCATGTATTAACCAAAAAATAAATGAATTGAAGTGAAAGCGCAGACAATTGCATCTGATTTAGGCAGTCTATTTTCATAGGACTTTGTAGCTGCCTCCATGACTTCACAACTCAGCCCTGCCCATTAACAGCAATGTTGAATCAATCCTTATCTAGGATTACTTAGCAGAAAACTTGTATATCTGTTGCTCACTGAGAAGAATTTTAATTTCCTGAGCATTAAATTTTAATCATACACTTTGCGACAGAAAATATTTTTAAATTAACGTTTACAAATGTATATTGAGTACCTAATATGTGCACAGCCCTTGGATAGGCTTTGCAGGGGTACAAAGTTCATTCGTTCCAAAGATCTTTATTAAGCCATACGCTGCGGTGGGCTGGGTCCCCGGGATACCATGTCAAATGGTGAAAAAGCAGAGATTTTCCTTAAAGGTGCTTACTAGCACAGTTGAGGAAGAAGACAACCTGCAAACAGAAAATTACAAAATAAGAGCATGTAAGAGGGGCACATGACAAAGCCGTGGGCAGTCAGGGAAGACTTTCTGGAGAAAGTGCCATGGAAACTGGGGCCAGGTGATAAGTAGGAAGTTGCCAAATAAAGCGTGTTAGTGGTGGTCAGAGCATCGATTCCAACTAGGGGATGCCTCGTGTGCAGCTGTGAAGGAGTGGACTACAAGTGTTCCTCATGTTCCACTAGGGTCACAGTGACCTGTTCCAGAGGCAGGTTTTCTTGCCTCTAACTCACCATTAAATATTGGAATTTCTCAGGGTTCAGTCCTAGATTCTCTTTTTCCTTTCTTCTTCCTTTTCTCCCTTGTCAGACGTATCCAAGTCCCTGTGTTTGTTTACTATATGTAAGCTTGGTGATTCTCAAGTGAACTCTGAACTTAGGACCTTTCATCCCTTTCGCTTACTATCATGCTTCCCCACAGTTTCCCTGTCTGCTGCTCCTGCCATCCCTGACTCCTCTCAATCCTTAGAACCTGCCAAGCTCCTTTCTGCCCCAGGGACTTTGCACAGCCTCTGTTTTCTTAGCCTGAAATGCTCTTACTGTCTCTTTGCCTAGCTGCTGCCTACTCCTCCTTCAGGTCTTGGCTTAAATAGCACTTTTTCGTGGATATCTTTTGGGCTTGCCTAACCCCCATTTTATGATTTAGTAACATCTGCATTTTTATGCCCTACTTTGTAATTACTCTTTTTTTAATACTGCTTTTCACACTAGACTTTAAGCTCTCTAAGGGCAACAACCATCTCTGTCTCTGACGGCCTTATATTAAAACACTTAGCAAAGGACTTGCCCCTTGTATGGGGTCTTAATAAACACAATGAGCTGCTTGAGTTAGGACAACAAGGAGCCCCTGAAGAATTTTAGTAGCAGAGCAACCCAATTGGTTTGGCTGTTAGAAAGTTTCTTTTGCTAGCACTATGGAGAATGAGATGGAAGAGGTCCATGGCTACAACAAGGGAGCTAAGTAGGTGGCTGTTACCACTAACAGCTTACTGCCTCATAGCACACATATGACAAAAACACCGAGAATTCAAGTGCTCATTGATCCAGGGGCTCAACGATATTCTCAGGACTCTTTCCATCTCTTGGCATGGCTTACTCCTTGTGGTCTCCATTTCCCACAGTCTTTCTCTTTGTGAACAGTACCTGCTTCACTCTACATCTGCCCAGGAGAAAAGAGGGCCCGCTTTTTTGTTATGTGAGCAGATATCCAGATTGGCTCTGACTGGCTCTGAGTAGGTCATGTGCCCTTCTCTGAGATAATCGCAGTTGCCAGGGGCATTCTGGGTGCTGATCGATCAATTTGGATAACATCTCTCTGGAACTGAGACAGTGGTATGCTGGTAAACTGGCTCTAAAAATAATTTCTTTTTTTTTCTGAGGAAGATTCACCCTGAGCTAACATCTGTGTCACTCCTCCTCTATTTTTTTGTATGTGGGATGCCTCCACATTATGGCCAGTGAGCGGAGTAGGTTCTTGCCTTGGATCCAATCCTGTGAACCCAGGCTACCTAAGCAGAGTGTGCAGAACTATTAGCCATGGGGTTGGGCCCTAAAAACAATTTTGTTTTTAAAAAGGCCTTATTTGTAGCATTTGCAAATTTCTTTGGTGTATGTACTCCCACCATGGCTAATTTCAAGATGCTTGGCTTGCAAATTCCTGAATATTTAACGACCAGCTCTTATAAGCCAATTCCAGCAGCTCCAACACACTATCACTGAGCTGCAGATGGAGCTGCCAGAATCACAAAAACTGTTGGTGAGGGAGGGAGTGGTGCTCTGCAAGGCAACCAGAATACTGTTAGCAGAAGAGGGGTAGGGGGCTGGGAGCCAGTCCAACAAGTAAGTTTGTACTTTACCATGTAACATATACTTAGGTGTCATGATTTTATTTAATTAAGAATTTTTTAAAATTCTTATATCATTTCCTTGAATAACATTTTTAAGCACCATATAATATTCCATTCTGTGAAAGTATGGTAGTTTACTATTCTTTTATTGCCGAGTATTAGGTCTATAATATTAGAATTATACATAATGCTTTGCTGCACGTTTCTAGGCCTGAAGCCATTTTCTACATTTAGGACAGATTTATTGAGATAGTTTGCCTAACTGAAATTACTGAGTCAAAGGAATGGCCCTTCTAATGTTTTGATAAATACTTTCTAATAGGTATACAAAATAGTTTTACCAATTTATATCACTCCTGTCATTGTAAGAGAGCAACTGTTTCGTTGCACTGTCATGAAGTATGATTTAAAAAACTTATTGAGAGGGCAGAATTGATACATTGTTTTAATTTGCATTTGTTTGAATTACTAACAACGTTGAAATGTTTCTATTTTTGTAACAGGTGTATTATGTTGCATTTTCTTACCATTTCTTACTTTTGTGTTGATCTTAGTCCACTATTGTCATAGGTATTTACCTTCTTATAATTAATATACAACATACCATAATTAATAGTGGAAATTCTAGCATATAGCACAGCTTGGCAAATGTTGAAGGGAGTGTTCTATGAAACTCGCCCTAGTTCTATATAATTTGGGGTAACATTAGCTACTGTAATAGATAAATACAAATTCACAGTGAGTTAGCACCATAAAAGTTTATTTCTTGCTCATGTCAAAGTTCCATATGGACGTTCCTAATTGGGCACCTTCCCTGTGGTCATTCAGGGACAAAGCCTCCTTCTGTCCCACAGCTTTACCCTGCTGTGGGTCTTCCTAGTCACTTCCATGCAGTGGGAGGGTGGTGTAAGAGAACGGAGGACAACATGTGGGAGATTTTCATGGGTTGGGCCTGAAAGTCTAACACCGCATGTGCTCACATTCCATTGACTAAAACTCAATCCCATGGACATGACTTAATTGCAAAAGAGAAAAGGAAAGGTATTTGGTGAACTTCTAGCCAGTTTTTGCCAAAATTTCTATTACCTGAAATAGAGAAATCTTTTCACAAAGTCTGATTCTGTTTACTGCTTTTACTACTTGTATATATCTGGGAATAAATCACCTGTGTTACCTGGATTATTTAAAGGACTTAAATATGGAATGGAAAATTTAAAATATTGGTAAGTGATACATAGATTCTTACTATACCAGAGAGGTGGGGAAATGGCACTGAATGGTGATTGAATGGCCTCTCGTTTAGACTCTGAAGAGGAGAAAGTTTAAGTTGTTGGACAAAGTGATTTTGACTTGTTACAGTCAAGTCTTGGATAGGCAGCGTTCACTCAATGTATAAGAAAATTAGATGAACAAGAAATTGTATAAGGGGTTTGTAACCAGCTTAACCAATAACTTTGATGACTTATTAGAATGATATCTGTAATAGAATGTTTTAGCTTCTTTTCTTATTTTTACCTATACAGGTAATTAAAGTATACAGTGAAGATGAAACCAGCAGGGCTTTAGAGGTACCCAGTGACATAACTGCCCGAGATGTTTGCCAGCTGTTAATCCTGAAGAATCATTACATTGATGACCACAGCTGGACCCTATTTGAACATCTGCCTCACATAGGTCTAGGTAAGGATACAGAATTATAGTCACATCCTTGCTTTTCTGTTCCTTATAGTTTTGATTGTATGGCAAAGATTTTCTTCAGGTGTACAAAAATAGAAGAGATTTATGAATAGTTCTTTTCTTTACTATTTTTATTTCTGGTGTTGGTGGTTGAGAGGCAAAGAACGTAGCACAAAATGGAAATAAGGACAGAAATATTACACATGTACCATCCCTCTTTGTTTAAATGATGTATGGGAATTTGGGAGCTAAAACATAGAATCCAAATTGATGGAAAGGTAAAATTCATGATAATCCTTAGTAGCCCAATGAACATTTTTTGAGAAGTTAATGAAATAAGCTGTTAGCTGTTTTTTGAATGGATTGTAGTGCAGACGTGGAGAGTATCCACAGTGGTGAATCTCTTTATGGGAGTGTACACCCGAGAGTTTTCTTGAAGAAATACAGTCATGCATTGCTTCATGACAGGGGTACATTCTGAGAAATGTGTCGTTAGGCAATTTCATTGTTTGTGCAAACGTCATAGAGTGTCCTTACACAAACCTAGAGGGTCTAGCCTACTACACAGTTAGGCTCTATGGTACTAATCTTGTGGGACCACCATCACATATTTGGTCTGTCATCAACCAAAATGTTGTTATGTGGCACATGACTTTAGGTAACTCCTTCCCATTTTTAAATTACAAACATAAAGAGTAACCTTTCAAAAAAATTTTTAAATTGGAAATGCATCTCTGTATTGTGAACTGTAGAGGGCCTTTTTGCCAAATGTTTTAATAAGTTTATAAAGAGTTTTCTGTCTTCTGCTAGAGTGAGACAGGATTTGGCAACAAATTTATCTCCCCTTTTCTTATTTTTACAGATATTAGTGTTCAAAACATGTTCCTGTAGTAAGTGGATGAGAAAGGAAGGTGTTTGTTGTGGCAATGCCATTCGATTCTTTGAATTCTGTATTAGCTTCCTGTGGGCGCTGTGACAAATTACTTCACACTCAGTGGCTTAAAACAACCAAAACTTAGTCTCTCACAGTTCTGGAGGCCAGAAGTCTGAAATCAGTATCACTGGGTTGAAATCAAGGTTTCACCAGGAATGTGCTGCCTCTGCAGGCTCTAGGAGAGAATCCGTTCCTTGCCTCTTCCAGCTTCTGGTGGCTTCTAGCATTCCTTGGCTAATGGCTGCATCTCTCTAATCTCTGCCTATGTGGTCTCATGGCGTTCTCCCCTTCTGTCTGTGTCAAGTCTCCTTCTGCCTCTCTCCTAGAGTAGTAGCCTTGAGGGCATACCCAGATAAGCCAGGATAGTATCCTCATTTCAGGATCCTCAACCATATCTGCCAAGTCTTTTTTTTTTTTTTTTTTTTTTTGCCGCATAAGGTAACATTCACAGGTTCCAGGGGTTAAGGTGTAGATATCATTTGGGGGCTATTATTTTGCCTACCACAAACTCCGTTGCATTATATGTTAAAAAAACTTTTGGGGAGTGCCCCGTGGCCCAGTGGTTAAGTGCACGCGCTCTGCTGCGGCAGCCCAGGGTTTTGCCGGTTTGGATCCTGGGCGTGGACATGGTACTGCTCATCAGGCCACACTGAGGCAGCGTCCCACATGCCACAACTAGAGGGACCCAGAACTAAGATATACAACTATGTACAGGGGGGATTTGGGGAGATAAAGCAGGAAAAAAAAAAGGTTGGCAACATTTGTTAGCTCAGGTGCCAATCTTTAAAAAAAAAAAAACTTTTAGTAATACATCATCAAAATTACTTTAAATACTTTATCAGTGATAGCTTAATTAGTTCTCTCACTTTGTTTAAAGAATTGAGAATTTTATACCTAGTCATAAGAGTCATTCGCCTTCTTGCATAGCCAACTACAAGATATAAAATTTTCTCTTTGATGCATAGAGAGTTTACCCCCCAGAGCAATATACCAAAGTAAGGTTCAGTTCAGAAGAGAGATCTGTCTTTGTCTTATGAAATGAAATAAAGATGACGTTGGCAGAAAAGGTATGTTCTTAGAAAGATTTGTTTTTAAAAGATTATGGAAAGTGGTTCATGTAAAACTCCCTAAATCCCCTGGACCCTTCACAAAATGTTTGTGTATTTCCAATTTGAAGACTACCATCCTAGGATATGTCAGAACCTCAGAGGACAGAGTGAAGGCTGTGGAAAAGAAGCTTGTGTAGTTTGATAGTGTCCACAGCGATTCTGAACCCCAGCCTACGTCCCCCTCCCCCCAGCAGATAGTTGACGAGCTACACTTGCCAGCTGATCTTGACAGCTGAGCATATACCTGCCCAAAACCCTGAATTCTGAAGGTATGTTGTACTGGCCAGTGCAGCTTGCTGTCTCACCTTCTTGGAGCAGAAAAACTTCGACATACGTCTTCTTCATTGCCATTTGTGACTAATTTAACTTGTATTCATGATCATTAATCTCCTAAAAGTATGATGTTAACTCTCAAGAGATAGCTCCATGTTCCAAATGATTTCGTTTACTTATGCTTGTAGGAGTATAGCTGTTAATTAATATATAATTACAGTATTTTATACTCAGATTTTTATTTTTGAGACTTTAAAAGTTTTATTTTTTTTTGTTATAGGCACTATTGTTTATTCCTAACAAATAGCTTGAAGTTCAGTGATAAAGAATATACCCTGTAAATCAAGCAGCAGTGTTCTCTGAGATCCTGCAAGTTATATTAAGGAATAAAATGCACAAGTCTTTTAATATAGAGGCTTAAAATGGAACATTGAGAATTAATTTGAGCAACACACTAAATTTAAACTTTTAGCCATGAAATAGAAATAGAAGAATATTTCTCCATTACTATATTTTCTAGAAACTGCTGAAATAAAATCAAAGATGTGGGAATATTGTCTGTTGGCTTTATCAACCATGCAGTGAACCAAAACTTCTGAGAAAGGAATTTAGTTTCAGAGCTTTCTTGTGTTTTTTTTCTTTTTGTTTTCACTCAGATTGTACCTTTAAGTAGCAGAAAAATTACAGATGTTAATGCTACCCAAAATCTAATGTGTGTTAGATTAATCAGCTTCCATTTTTTTCCTTTTTCCAAATTTTTATTTATATGCTTCTTTATTTCTATAAGGATACACTGAAACAAAACGTTAGATGATGATAGCTAATGACTATGCGCTCTTGAGGAACAGTTTTCTTTATCTTTTTTTTCTTCCATTTCTTTATCTAACAATATAACAAGAGAGTAACTACTGTTGAGGTGCTGTGCTCTTCCTCAGCATCAAATATAAAACTGATGTTTTTGATTTTTGTTTGTGTGTGTAGCTTATAAATACTCTTGCAATATCTATTCAATCTAATAGTGGTACTAAGTAACATTTTTTCCATTTGCATATTTCAATGAATGGGAAGAACTAGATTGGGGTTTTTTCCCCCCTTAAATGTGATATGCAGTTGCAGATGCCCTCTGTCAGTAGAATGGACCGCGGACACCTTCAGCAGCACGTCTTCTGCGAGTGCTATTGATATAAAGAGCTGAGGGACAAACTATTTGCCAAAACTTTGGTGACCAGCTAGTGAGCTCTGTATATTGTTCAGGAGATGTTCTTGACCTTTCTTTGATCAAAATGATGAGTTATCAGTGAACAGAATTCTAAAAAGGAGGAGGTGGTATCTATTATTTTAAAAAATATTTTTAATACCAAAATAATTCATCTCAGTGTAAATAACTGAGAAATGAAGATGTCAAGCAAACAATATTACCCATAATTTCACATTACTGAGATAATTTTTATTAGTTTCTCTATTTTAACATAATGTCTAATTCTACTACGTCTTCATTTTTGTAGACTGCCATCCCTTTTTATATGTGTGCCCTTAAAAATACATCCTGAATATGTTAATTTCTTTCTTTGCACTTTACAGATTCCATAAAAATTGGGAACTCTCCCTTCCTTTCCTTGTTGCCTTCCTCAGACAGTTTAGCAAATATTTGTTGACTATTCTCTAGCAAGTCTGTTTTGTGTGTAGATCCTGGTGGTAGAGGATGAGCATAGTAGACAAAAACACTGCCCTTGTGAGTGTGCCTTCTCGTGGGAAGAGAAAGGCGAGAGACACGTGACTAAAATTTGTAATCCCTTAGGTGATGAGAAACTCCAGGGAGAAAAGGCAGGCAGGGAAGAGGGATGCTGGCGGGGGTGGGAGATGCACATTCAATAGAAAGATCGGGGAAGGCGTCCCTGACAGCATGATGTTTGTGCAGAGACTTGAAGCAGACAGGAGAAGGCTTTGCAGTTACATGGAAGAAGATTGTTCTGGACAGAGGGAATAGCAAGTGGAAAGGCCCCATTGTGGCACTGTGCTTGTGTTCAGGAAGCAGCCAAGAGGCCAGCATTTCTGAAGCGGAGTCAGTAAGGGGGGAAGTAGAGGGAGAGGACTTTCTAGAGTTACCGCAGAGCCAGCTCACGTAGGGTCTTGGAGGCTGGAGGGGCTTGACTTTTACACTGAGTGAGAGAAAAAGTAACTGGAGGTCTTTGAGTTGGAGAGCAATATGATCTGATTTAGTTTAAAAATCTACTGCTCAGGGGGCCGGCCTGGTGGCGTAGTGGTTCAGTTCTCACACTCTTGTTCAGCAGCCTGGGGTTCACATGTTGGGATCCCAGGCACGGACCTATACACCGCTTGTTGAGCCGTGCTGTGACGGCATCCCACATACAAAAAATGGAGGAGGATTGGCACAGGTGGACAATCTTCCTCAAGCAAAAAAAGAGGAAGGTTGGCAACAGATGTTAGCTCAGGGCTAATCTTCCTCACCAAAAAGAAAAAATTACCACTAAGAAGGCCAGAATTCAAGTTTTGACCTTTTGGAGGCTCAGCAACTTTGTTTTGCCTTTGCATCAAATTACCTGTGGCTTCCTGGACTAATCCTTGCTCAGCTGTCATTTCTGCTAGTTGCGCCTGCCCCATTGTGCCATCTGCACGTTACAGTCTGCACATTTAGAGGGTTTTGTGTTTGTGAGATCTGAAGCCTTATAGGGAGAACATTTTGACTTAGGGGATAAATGAGAGAGAGTTGAGGGTTTTCTGGACTTTAGTTCATGTTAATCACCAAAATAAGCTTAGGAAAGTTTTAGAGACATTCTTTTAGAAACATTCTATCTATTGTTAGTTAATAGATGTGCTACTCCTGTTGCTTCTGATCCATTAAAGCACACCACAAATTCCTAAAGTCAGAAGGAGGAGCACTTGACATTCAAAATGTGGTAGGTTTATGGAATCTAAAGTCTGTTTTCAGAGTGACATTTTCTGTGGCAAAGGAAACTTCTATCTGATTAGTATTTTTGATATTGCATATGTGTGATAGCTGCTATTGATGTGCGTCTTATATGTGCAAGGCACAGAAAGGTTTTACATTAACCTGATAGATGCACTCATTACTTAGTCTCATAGCAACCCTACAGGGTATGTTTTTTAATCTCCATTTTACATACAAGAATACAAAGACTCAGTGATGAAATACTTTGCCCAGAATCAAACATTGCACAAATATAGGTGCCGGAAAATTCTAAAGTCTGTGTATTTTCCACTGAAGCGAGTTGGTTTCTCCTCACCCCACTAGGTGAGACAAGTGTTCTTGAGATTCTGTGGTTGGTTTGTCTCTGTCTCACTCTCCATTTCTATGCCTCATGCATGCTATAAGCACACATTTAAATTTTGAAGCTTCGAGAACATTTTCAGATCAATCTTCCTTCCCAAGGTGGTATTGAAATTACTGGGATCAAACTGATCCAACCCAGTTCACTTTATAGCAGGGGCAGCTGTTTATTTTGGCTGAGCAAGAGGATCACGTTGAAAACGACTTGTCCTTGAGTTTGTACACAACGTGAATGGTAATATGACATTTGGAACTTTGAATACAATATCAATATTTCATATCCTCTGCCCATAATTATTAATGTACACTGCTGGGAGTGTTAATAGGCAGAGTATCAAAGGCAGCTAGACATCCTGATTTTGTCATGAACCTCTGATTTGCCTGATTTTGGATCGTGTTATGATGAGGTTCTAGTTGTACATGTAGTTTTATAGATATTTAATTTAAAATATCCATCTATCAACAAATATTTCCCCTTCTCTCATGATATAACATCCCAAGTCTTGTAACTGGTGTGTCTTA
Source organism: Equus quagga (assembly GCF_021613505.1). NCBI lineage: Eukaryota > Metazoa > Chordata > Mammalia > Perissodactyla > Equidae > Equus > Equus quagga. Next base: position 105,043,957 of record NC_060270.1, on the reverse strand, counting down.
CTTTACAGCCACTGGATGTCACTGTAGTTCCCCAGATGGAGTCCTCTGCTGTTATAATCATTGTTAAGAACTTGAGTTTTCAGTCCTCTGGAACTTAATGGAATCCGTGTTTGTCTTGCTCCCATTTTGATTCCTAATTGAAGCCATGGTATGAAGCAGTGGCAATTAACACAATACCTCAAGCGCATACCTATAAACTCCTCAGGAGGAGGAATTAATTGTATTTTAGTGTCATTGCTAGGGACAGCTGAGATTTCCATTGTGAATATCATTGTGGAGTGGCTTTAATAAGCAAAATGAATGACTGGGGGCTTTTAATGAAACTGTTTTTATGTGTGCAGCTGTACCCACTGGTCTAAGCTAGAATGCACAGTGGTGGTGAGGAAACCCTTCATGGCCGCCTGCTTTGAAGCTGCTCCTTCACTGTTTTTCTTTTTCACAAAAGAGGCACAAGTGTTTTTCCTGTTGTCTGTGCCGACACGTAGTTGTACTTTCTGTGCTGTTTGGAACCTACCAGCGGTCAGAGTTGTGACCACCGTCATCACCAGCAGAAATACTTGCGAAGCCTTCAGGACACGTGGCACCGGGCTCTCATCTGTACTTACACTCACACAGCTCTGACCTGAGCTTTGAGGAGACATGGTGTCCTGGTGGCACACTGAGGCTGGAGACGGAGGCTATGAAACCAGCAGAGTGCTCATGACTAAATCTGCCTCCTGGTCCAGCTGATTTTTCCTTGTCTCTATTCTCGTAGCCTGAGTCTGACCTCATCATCTCTCTCCTCTGGTATTACATTAGCCTTGCTGCTGGTTCTCTTGCCTCTGGTCATAGCAAGGTTATCCATCTGAATGCAGACCTGATTCTCCTTGCATGAGGGCCCAAGGTCTTCTGCAGGTCTTATAGCACCTGTGACCTGACCACCCCTTGTATTTCCAGCCTCATATCTCGCCCCTGCCTCCTCTTAGCTTATACAGTCGAGAACTGCCTGGAGTTGCCTGCATACCCTACAGTTTCTACTCCTTGGTTTCCTTGCTCGTGCTGTTAAGATTCTCAGGAAGTCCTTTCTTGCCCATCTTAACCTGCCTAGCTGCTGTGCATCTTCCAAGGCTTGCTTGAAATTTTAGTTAAAAATGGCAGTACGGTATAACCACTAGCCATTTTCTAAAAATACCTATGAAAGTAAAGTAAGATGAAAACTCTCAGCTGTCCAAACTGACTGACAGCTAACCTAGTGCCACAGTCTGGGGAGAGGAGAGAGAGAAAAGCAGTTGGAGGCTCCCACGCTCAGCCTCGTGAAGCAGAGTCCCCCTTTCCCTCGGAGAGCAGGTAGGGAGACACATCTGCTTCTCCCGTAGCCCCTGGGCCCAGACCTCTGCTGCTCAGAGCTGTTCCTTGAGACACTCAGGGTACTTGCTGGCACCACCCCTTCTTGAACATCGTTTAGGAAATTACAAATCCCAAAAATAACAGAGTGGTGCAGGAAGTACTAGGACCGATATTGATGAGTTGTGTCCTGTGAGGTGATGCTCCTCACAGGTACACGCTATAGGTGGGTGGGAAACAAGCAAATTTGAGCAAGAAGTAGATACAAGGCTGTTCAAGCAGGATTATTTACAATATCAATTAATTGGAAAAGTAAAGCCTCATGGTATAAAATCATAGGGGACTGTTGTAAGTTAGAGTGCATCCACAGGATCGAAGGTTATTGGCTTTTGATCATGTTTTTGGAGTTCTTTTTTTGATGACTGATGTGGGCAAATGTAATATTGTAATGACTGAATATAAGTATATATTTTTCACAAAATTTAGGAAACGTATATGTGTATGTGTGTATACATATGTTTTTATATATATATGTTTTTATACATATATATGCACAGTATTTCCCAAATTTTGTCAAAAATATATACAAATGCACTCATATAGGCCCAGGGAAAAAGACAAGAAGGGAATATACTTGATTGATAGGTGTAAAGATGAATTGTGTTTGTCAGCTGTCTGTGTTTTTCAAATTTCTGTAATAGAAATATAGTATTTTAGTAATCAGAAAAAAAAATTTTTAACTTTCTAAAAGATTTTTAAGGACTTAGCTCAGACATCTTCCTGAAGCCCCAAGTTGGACCAAGTACCCATCTTCTGTGCTGTTGTAACATTTTCTGCAACTGTCTTAATAGTAATAAAAATTAGACAGTAATTCTGTGAAAGCTGGGACCCTGATTATGTATACATCTTTGTAACCAGTGGGCCTACGACAAATAAATGGTTTTTGAACTAAGGTGTACTAAACTGTAAGGTATTTATATCAGACAGTTCAAAGGATGGCTTGCAAAGTACCTAGAAGGAAAAGACTTGGAAAAGAAGCCAAAGAAATTGCATGCCATGCCCAAATAGAAATTTACTCTGAGTCCTTAAAGGATACTTTGGGTAACTTAGAGTTTATGGAAGCTGTTTTAAAGTTCTTCAGGTATTTACCAGTCAGTTTGAAATAGTATATATGCAAATACTTTGTGGAAAAATAAGGCTGTCTATGAATACAAGTTGTGATCGTTGAGTCTGAGTTAACATGAGGACTGTTTCGATTTGTTGAAGAATGATCCACAAGGCCTTGACAGCCTTCAAGCTGAAGTGTCAAGATTTTCCTATTATAACGTTGAGGGAGCTGAATCTGGCCGTGGCAATTTTCTGGGGGATTTTGCCAGTATTAAGTAGTTTTCTTAGGTTAAGGAACCTTTTAGAAATTGAGCCCTGTTTTATTCTTTGCTTCTCCAGTTTTTGCTTTGCTTGGTCAGAGGCTGTTCATTTTTATCTGAAAATAAGATTGACAAAATGTATGTAGTTTCTACCCAGCACAGAGAAGTACAAGGACCATTTGTCTCCTGGAGTTTCCTGTAACAAAGGTATACAAAGAATTGTTTTCTGGGCGAATTAGAGGTAAAAGCCACTTTTGTTTCTTCTCTTATCAAGTGATGAGAAGAGTAGGGACTCAGGTTTCTATTTGAGCCCACGCTGTACTTTCAGTGGATTCAGTGAAGAAATCCAGGCAGAAGGTCACAGGTGAACACTTTCCGTTCTGGGGGAAGATTGAGGTTTTTTAAAAGACTTTGAAGTTAAATCAACAGTTTCAGAAGAAACTTCTTTCTTCTCTCTCTTTTTTTAAGAAAAAGTTTCTGAAAACTAAATAGAAAATAGAATTATATGTAGTTATCATTATTTGGTAATGTCTCATTCTATTACCATCAGGCTTCACTTGTCTATCAGAAACAAAAATAAAATTGAAAAAATATGAAGCTTTTGTTTTTGTTTTTAAAAAACTTGTTTTACTCTTTTGGAGGCTTTCTTCCTTTTTTTCCTCCCTTTTGGTTGCTGTTTTGAAGCGATTTAAGAGGGCTTCTCTCCTGTTTTCCTACCTACACAAGAGTGGTATTTGATCATTGTAATTCACTTTCCAATGCCTGAAAAATACTTCAGATAGTTTTTTTAAATAGACTTATATTTGTGAAGTTTTAATAATATATTTTAATATAGTATTTTAGATGGGTTTATGAAGTTTTAAAAATAAAGTCTTTAAAAGAATCTTGATGAATTTATGTGAATGATACCGGGGTCGTTTCTCAAATGATAGCTCAAAATGTATCTGAGTTCGTTCTGGGCAATAGCTCCTAATACCCTGGTTTTTTTGGACATTGTGGCAAAGAGTCTGTAGTTATAGAATTGATTTGCTTGTTTTTGATATTTAAAAAAGATATTCTAAATTACTTAGCAGGATTACTTAGATGGTTAAAATCTGCTTGGTTTTAGAATGGGGTAAAGAAGAGTCAGGAGAAAAGTGGAAACCATCCCGATGAGTATTTGTTTTGTTCTTCCTGCTCTTAGTTCTGGGTGAGGGTGTCTTATGTCCAGGCCTAGGCAAGACAAGGCTGGTCTTCAGCACCTTTTCACCTCCCCTTCAAGCATTTTTCATTTCCTGTCAAAGTAATCCATCTAGGTATCTTGTATTTTCATGTTGAACTTTCTCCCTGTTAAAGTCTGTAGTTAGTTAGATTTCTGCCTTTTTTAAAGAAACATGAACTTTCTGTAAGATGTAATTAATTGATAATCAATTATGCTTCTTAGGGCTATTTGGATTATTGTAACATTAATCTTTTAACATTATGAGACTTTGTTGGGGGATGGAATTTGGCAGTGGATCCAAATTGGGATGGGGTTGTATGAATTTAAACAGATTCTTTAATGTAATACAATTTTAAAAAGCTGGAAATAAGAAAATTTTATCTTTGTTACCAGATGAGTATATGAGGTAAAAACCTGCAGCTTCATTTGATCCTCTAGACTTTGTTTATTTTGCCCTCTTATATGTTATCTGAATGTTCGATAGAATAGTGCCAGAGTCTTCTTTGAAGGAAGGGAAAGTATGACTTTTGCTTTCTCACATGTTCTTGTTTTTTGCTAGCTTTATTTGAAGCAATTTTTCTTCTTAAGATTACCAGAATACTTTCCTGATGCTAGTAATTGCATTATTTAAACATTTGGTATTATAGTTCTGTGAAATGTTCTGCCAGTATCATATCCCTTATTTTTCCTTTCTAGATTGGTGTGCTGGGCTTCATTTGCGTGTGGTTCACGAGACCCTGACTAGCCCCCCACTTGTTTGGTGACCCCCTCTGTTACACCAGTTCTTTTGTTACCCATTGGTCATAGCTGTTCACATGCAGCTTGGTTCTTCTGCACTTTTATTTTCTTTTTGGATGCGGTCCAAATTCAAATGATTTATGTGAGATTAAGATTGATATAATTTGAAATATTGTCCATTATTTTCTTTCCCCTTGCACTAAAATCGTGGTTTTTTTTCACTTAGTTAGCACGTGTTTATTGAACGCATTTCAAAATAAAAGATTTTCAGGCAATTGAAACATGAGAACCTCAGGAATGTGAAAGAGAGATTTTAGCTGACACAGAAAGAATGAACAGGATATAAATAGACGCAGCAGAGGAGAAGGGGATGCTCCTGCGGTGGGAACTGGAGCGAAGGCAGAGGCTATACCGTACAGAGGAAAGAGTGACATGGGGCCAGACCTGTGGCCGCCATTCAAATCCTCAGATGTTTGCCTTTCTGAACTTCAGGTTCATTTTCTGTAAAATGGAAATACAACTTGCTCATTAGATTTTGATATTAGTTTCCTAAGACTATTGTAACATATTACCATAAACCTGGAGACTTAAAACAATGGAAATGTAATCTTTAACAGCTCTGGAGGTGAAAAGTCCAAAATTAATTTCACTGGGCTGAAGTCAAGGTGTTGGCATGGCCACGCTCTTTCTGGGGGCTTTACGGGGAATCCATTCCTTGCCTCTTCTGGCTTCTGGTGGCTGCCAGCATTCTTTGGCTTGTGGATACATCACTTTAGTCCTTGCCTCTGTGGTCATGTTGCCCTTTTCTCTTATGTCTGTGTCAAATCTTCTGTCTGTCTCTTATAAGGATACTTGTGATTGGATTTGGGACCCACCTGGATAATCCAGGATAATATCCTCATCTCAGTATCTTTAAGTTAATGACATCTGCAGAGGCTTTACCATATAAGTTAACATTTACACGTTCCAGAGATTAGGGCCTGATCTCTTTGGGGCCATTAGTTAGCCTACTGAAGATATTACTCGAATCAAATACAGTAATGAAAAAGATCTCAGATTGAGACTTGCAGAAATATAATTTTCTTTATTTCTATAACTTGAATTAATTTTTTACTCTCGGTCTCCTGCCTTCTTAATGGCAGACAGTTTAATCTTCTATTGTTTGCTTTACAGATTGTTCTCAGTCTTCTTGGGGTAAATAATAAGTTCAGGTTCTATAAATGAGTTACACCGGGTTTAGAATATTCTCACCTGAAGTTTCAGACCTACTTTAACTCCGCCAACAGTCTGGTGGGGCATTTAAGTCCCAGGAGGGGTATTTGTCTGACTCTTGTCCAACTTGTAATGTTCTGGAAACCCTTGCTCCTCTCAAGCTTATTGACTGTAACATAAAGTCCCTTAAATTCATGGTCTTCTCTTAGCCCTTCCATCTTCCTTCTGGACTTGGTACTACTGCAGTTCTCTTTCCCCACACCTAGGATGCTGTGAACTCCTCTGCCTCAAGGGTGCACTCAGCCATTGCTTCTCCACCATGCCAGATGCAGGATTTCTGTTTGAGCCTACAGATCTCCCAAGGCTACACTCTGGTTTGAGCCACACACCACCGTTAAACATATCTGGCATTTTATCACTATCAACTCCTCACTCTGCAAGAGTTCTCGTTCTCGGAGGGGACAGGAGACAGGGTCACTTGGGGCCTACATCATCCACTTATTGTCTACCTCCCTCTCAGTCTCCATTCCGCCCTTTCCTCCACTAACGCCTTAACTCCAGCTCCTTTCCCAGAGGACAGAGGCTGGATCCCTGTGTGAGGCAATGGAGACATGATTCTCTCCAAGAAATTCTATTTGTCAATGACTGATAAGTCTACTTTGAAACTCAAAATGCATCTCTGTCATTTTTTCCCCGCTCTATACAGTGTATCTTGAGGGCAGAACATACGTTGTTTCCTTATGGTTGAGAGAGGTAATGGGTACAAAGAAATACAGGTTGGTAAAACAAACAAGCAAACATCTTTTTCACTGCCTTGAAATTTTCTCCCACTGTAGTTGCAAAGAATATAGATATAGTGCTTCACATACTGTGTGTTTAGTAATGTGAACCTGTGTTTCATAAGTTTGAAAACACCAGCTGGGTTTGGGTGAGAAGTCAACAAAAGTAAGGATAGAAAGAGTTGCAGCTTCCTGCTCGGTATCTCAGTGGCCACTGGATCTCCCCACAACCTGCTTCTCTTACATCTCGAGCTCATTAGTCGTAAAATAGTCCTTCTAAGAGCTTAGACGAAGAAGTTTAGTGTCTTTCTTAATTACCCTGTCTCTCTCATTCCATATCCAATTTGTCAGCAAATCTTGTGGGCTCTACCTTCAGAATAGATCCAGATTCTGCCTACCTCTTGCACGTCCGCTGCTACCATTCTAATCTCAAGCCATATCCCTTGTTAATTGCAATATTCTACTAAATGGTCTTCCTGCTTCTACCCTTAAGCCTTTTAAAATCAGTTCTCTACCCAGCAGCCAGTGTGATCCAATGAAAACATAAATCCATTTATGTTACTTCTCTGTTCAAAATGACTTCTCTAACTTAGAGGAAAAGCCAGATCCTCACTATGAACGGCAGGGCTCTATCCAATCCCCCCAGCTCATCACCACTACTTTTCTAACCTCTTCTAGTTCTTTCCCTGTTGCTCACTCAGCTTCAGCCACATTAACCTCCTTGCGGTACTTCAAACATCCCAGCCTTGCTCTTGCCTCAAGGGCTTTGTTCTTGTTCTTCCTCTAGATATCTTCTTGGCTCATGCCCTCTTCTCCTTTGGGTCTTTGTTCAAACATTACCTTCTCAGCGAGGCTTTCCCTCACAAGCTGTTGAAAATGAATTCCTTTCCCCTGTGCCCTCCTCTCTCCCTCTTCCCTGCTCTGTTTTTCTCTGTAGTGTTTATTGCCGCCTTTGAAGATTTACATTTTATTTATTCTTCATGTCTTCCCATTAGAATCAGTGATTTTTGACTGTCTTGTTCACTATAAAATTCCAAGCCCCAAGATGAAAGTCTGACACGTGTAGGCCTTCGATAAATATTTGTTGAATGAATAAGTGAATGAATATTATAGCTGCCAGACCACGTGGGTTTATAACAAGTAGGAAGTAGACAAGCTTTTTGAGCAGGGGTCACATCGACACAAATATTTTATGAGGTTTGCTGTGATATTAGTGTCCCGATTGGATTGGAAGAACTAGAATTCTGGAGATAAGTTAAGAGAAGGTGAGGGCCTAAAATGGAATGGCGATAGTGGGAATGGGTTGGGGGTTGTTGGTTGTGTGAGAGACGCTTGGAGGAAGAATCCCTGATGTTTGGGGATGCCAAGAGTGGAGGATATTGAAGTGCATATAGAAAAGATGTAACGGAGATGGGAGAATTTAGGAAAAAGCAGTTTGAGAGGGAAAGAGGAAGATGACTTTGTTTTGTCTTTGTTTTCTATTTTTATTTTGGTAAAATGTACATAATATAAAATTTACCATTTTATCCATTTTTAAGGGTAAACTTCACTGGCATTATGTACATTCATATTGTTGTGCAGCTATCACCACCGTCCATCTCTAGGACATTTTTGTCTTTCCTTAGTGAAACGCTGAAACCATTAAATGATAGCTCCTCATTCCTCCTTCCCAGTCCCTGTCACCATTCTACTTTCTGGCTCTGTGAATTTGTCTATTCTAGGTACCTCATGTAAATGGAATCATACAGTATCTGTTCTTTTGTGTCTGTCTTATTTTACTTTAAGGTCTTTAAGGGTCAGCCATGTTGTAGCATGTGTAATATTCCATTATATATATATATATATAATATATATAGTATATATATAATATATCCATATAATATTCTATTTTATGTCTATACAACATTTTGTTTATCCATTCCTTTGTTGGCGGACAGTAGGATGTTTCCACCTTTTGGCTGTTGTGAATGATACTGTGGACGTTGGTGTACAAATATCTGTTCCATTCCCTGCTCTCACTTCTTTTGGTTGTATACTTGAAAGTGGAATTGCTGGAATTGTTTAATATTTTGAAGAGCCACCATACTGACTTTGGTTTTAGACATTCTGTGTTTGAGGTGGTGGAAAGTCTGGCAGTTAGGCCTGGTATATGAGTTAAAACAACCGTAGCCTGAGATTTTGCTTCAAGGAACTTGACAGACGTGATGGCTGAAGAGGGGAGAGTGAATTAGTTTAGAGAAAGGGAAGGAAAAGCGTTGAGCCAAGGACTGCCTCTTAGGAGGGAGAAGGAGCTACGGGGGCTTGTCAATGAGACAGAAAAAGAGCAATGGGAGTTAGGAACAGGACCCAGAGTGTTGATGCACACTTAGCTCAAACTCATCCATATTCATTGAACACTCTTACAAGAACTTCCTTTCAGATGAATAAGCTTCTATTTAAGTAGACATTACTTTCAAGGGTTCGGGTGTTGTAGGTCACAGATCACTCCCGAGTGTTGAATTTCTGAAACACAGGTACTTTTTAAAAAGGTCTTAGAGGCACCTAAAAAAGCAGATTTCTATATTCCTTATTTGGCTGTTCTCCATTCCCTGTTTTGCGTTAGTAATTTCACAGTTACTTTTCTTTAACCTTTTATTAAAGTATGACATACCTTAAGAAAAGTAAACAAACCGTATATGGACAACTCAGTGAATTCTCAGATATATATCTGAGGATCCAACAACACCCAGATCAAGAAAAAGAATATTACCCCCACCCAATGATTCTCCTCCTGCCCCTGCCCATTCACCCACTCTCCCCATGATCTTGATTTCTAACACCATAAATTTGTTTTACCTGTGTCGAGCCTTATATAAGTGGAATCATGTAATTTGTACTCTTTGTGTCTGACTTCTTTCATTTAATATTATGTTTATGAAATTTATGCATACAGTTATATGTTATAGTATATATTTCATTGTGTGATTTTGCACAATTTATTCATTTTCATGTTGATAAGCATTTGGGTAGTTTCTAGTTTGGGGCTATTATGAATAGTATTGCTATGAATATCATAGTTTCTTAGTAAAATAGGAATTTTGAGTGTTATATTTACCTCTTTAAAGTTGTCATTGCTTATTTCATTTAAGTGCCTTTTCTCGTAAGAGCCTTCTCACCCTACCTACCTATCTTCCTTCTATCTTCATTCCTTTTTATTTTTTTGTGGTGAAGAAGATTGGCCCTGAGCTAACTTCTGTGCCAGTCTTTCTCTATTTTGTATGTGGGATGCCACCACAGCATGGTTTGATGAGCAGTGTGTAGGTCTGCACCCAGGATCTAAGCCAGTGAACCCCAGGCCACCAAAGTGGAGCACCCAAACTTAACCACTGTGCCACTAGGTCAGCCCCCCTATCTTCATTCTTAATAAAAAATATATTTGCCTGAACACTAGTTTTGAAGTGTAAGTGCCACAAGAAGTTAGGTTTCTTAAAAGATTCTGTGTACTTGCATTAAAATTTTCCTTTTAAAGCATTTGTTTTAATTTTTCTTAGCTTTCCATATTATGTGTCTTAAATGCATATTGAACCTGTCAAAATTTTTTGTCTCTTAATGAGGTGAATTGTTCAGCCTTGAGGCACATATTTTAATTTTGGCAACATGATGAATTAGAGAAAAAAAGAATAGCTCCATATTCTTAATGTAGATTTGTTATCCAACTTATAATTTACATAGCAATAAAAGGAGATTGAGAATTAGCAAAGAGTGCATTGTGCTATTTTATGTCATTTGCCTCTTCAGGTTGCAGTCTGTTTTGGCATAAAAATCAACATTATTAATTCAAAATTGGTGAGAACTTTATCCATCTGGCTATTTCAGAATTGAGTTGAAATTTGCTATGTTTAATAAAGATAGATGCATAATATATTTTATATAGTTTATGAATATTTATATCCTTATATATTTGTTTACCTACCTGTCTGTCTGTCTATCTACCTACCTACCTATCTTGTCTATTTGTTGACGTGTTCACTGAAACATTCTTTACAGAAAGAACAATAGAAGACCATGAGCTGGTGATTGAAGTGCTGTCTAACTGGGGAATGGAAGAAGAAAATAAGCTATACTTTAGAAAAAATTATGCCAAATATGAATTCTTTAAAAATCCAATGGTAAGTAAAATCCCCATTGATAGTTATGAAAAATAAATTAATTAGTTAAATTTTATTTTATTTTATGTGAAGAAAAGAGTCCCTATAAGTAAAATACACTTCCGTATTTGGTGAATTGTAGGTAAGAATTCTGGTCCTTTAAAATTATAGTCACATTTTTTCTTACTCTAATAGTGATTAGTCAGCATCATCACAGAAGTTCAGACACACAGTTTTGGGCAACTATTGCTTCTTTTTCTTTCTTTTTAAGAAAAAGAAAAAACTACTAAACATTTGGTTTGGGGAATAGATTATTAGAGATCCTCAAGCAGTTTCCAAAATATTATAGTTTAACACTTTTCGCAGAATTTAGGAAATTTAAATAAGAATTTTTTAAAAGTAAAAACAGATTGATCATTGTTGGGAATGTTGTAACTTAGCCAGATATTTAAGATTGACGTGAGTCTTGCTGTTCCAAAGTATTTTGTTTTCAGTGTAATAATTACTGAGCTAAGTAGAAATGAGATAAAGACCAGTGCATTATCTAGTAAATAGTACTTTCATTATAGTTCTCTTTGAAAGAAAAAATAAATGTATGTCACATTCTAATGAAGATTAGGGATCTGGAGAAGTCAGAATAGCCTCTGGGCTCATTATTTTAAATTGTTTTTGTCTCTGCAGCTGTAGCATATTTTTACACTAAGTTTTGGATAATTGGATTGAAATGATCCTTTATGAAAAATATATGATACACACCATAATAGAATATTTTCAAACCCTGAAAGACCTCTTACTTTCTCTTTTATTTGAACCTATTAATAGAAACATAATGGGATGATCTTTGACAAAGAAGGGTCCTGAGAAAAATTAAACAGAATTAGAATTTGAAGGGAAACTGTTTTCTTGTTGTGAATCTTTATTAAAAGGAAGAATTTAAAAGTCATAGTTAAAGGCATATGGTTTAGTGCTCGTTTTTGGTTTTATCTTTCTTTTTAAATTTAAACAAGGTTGTGCATTCAGTTTGTAGACCTATAGCAGTGGTTCTCAACTAGGGGGCAATTTGACAATGTCTGGAGACCTTTTTGGTTGTCATAACTGGGAGGTGGGGAGGGCTGCTCGTGGGTAGAGGCCAGGAATGCTGCTAAACACCCTACGATGCACAGCACAGCCCCCCACAACACAGTGTTGTTAGACCAATGTTAATAGAACTACTGTTGAAAAACCCTGTCTTACAGGAAGTATAGTAGAATGTATTTTCCCAAACTTCTCTGATCATAAAAATTACCTAGGGGAGGAAGAGAGTGCTTTTTAAACACCCAGGATCCAGGATCTACCCAGACCCACTGAATTAGACACTCCGGGAATGAGGGTTGGGAATTCCTGTTTTAGACAACTGCCCTGGGTGAATTTTATGATCATACAAGTTTGGAGAAACAGTAGGTGGAAAGGACTGGACTTTCAGCTCCCTGGCCCCAGTCAAAGCCCTTGCTCCTCTGCACTGTGGGCTGTGACCTTGGGTGTACCCTTTACTTCTATGGTCCTTGACTTTATAAAATAGAGTTGATAGTCTTTTAATACCTGCTGGAGCCGTCGCAGGACTCAGGGACAAGAGACGGGAGCAAGCACACTGTCACCCCAAGGACAGAGTTTTGTAACTAGACGTACAGGAGTCTGTGCATCAACATCATCTGAGGGGTTTGCTCATCTTTGGGCCCTACTCTTTTTGTCTCATTAAGATACCTGAAGGTAGAGTCCAGGGACCAGCATTTTTACAAGCACTTTGGGTGAATTTCAACACATTGATTTGAAGAACTTTTGCTGTAGATTACTATATTGGTCATAACTGAATCTTTCTAGCATGGGTTTTGTGATAATGTAACGTATCTTTTCGTCAGTATTTTTTTCCAGAGCATATGGTGTCTTTTGCAACTGAAACCAATGGTGAAATATCCCCCACACAGATTTTGCAGGTAAAATATATTTTCGTTAAAGTATGTAAGTAATAACATAGAAAAGGGAAACTTTAAAATATGAATAAACATGCCCAGATTTTGAAATGTTATGCCTAGAATGGTTAATTTTTGCTAGAGGTAAAACGAAAAAGAAAAGAAGAGGAAAGAAAAGGACAAAACCTGCATAAAGAATTCCCTAAATTGATAAAGCCTCCAACAATATTATTATTCCCAGTTTTGGCCAATTGTCAAAGGATTTTTAGCATTTAAAACGTATCGTGAAAGGAAACTTCCAGAGTTTTGCTCTGTGATATGTTTAAAGATTACGTTAGTTTTTTTAAAAATCAAAATTCCCCGTAAATTGTAGATATTTTACTAACAGATTAGTGTTAACTTTTATAATAAATGCCCTGAACCCCTAAATGTGATAAGATATTTAGCAATTAAATGAAAGGAGAAAAAAGATACAGAATAGATCTATTTCTTGCACTCACATTTGTAATAGCTACATTTATAATAGCTATGATACAAATACTTCAGTAGAATTTTGTAGAATTTGCTGAATTACGAATGTAGTTATTTAATTAAAAATCTCTTTACTTTTGCATCTGTTGGGCTCATTTCTTCCAAACTGGCAGTGGCTTTAGGTGATCATTTTCCCAGACATTTTTCTTGCAATAAAAGAATGATTTCAGTTGCGATTTTGTTTTTGATAGACTAGTCGATTTCACATCAGAAGCTCTACAGTTGTTAACAGGTTAATGTTGAGCAATGTTTATGTAATGGTTGCTGTTTGAGTGAAGCCCTGGGCATCCCCATACCCATTCGGTATTCTCTGATCTTCGATGAAAAAGACTTAATATTTCCAATATAGATAGCACTTTAAATATATTGGTATTTAAATATATTGAGTATCACAGATGTGTTTTCTAATAGGTTATATTTAATTTTTGCACTTCAAAATATTTTAGAAATAGGGTTAGCCTCAAGAGATTTTTCTTGAAAAAGCTACTTATATGCTACTGGGTTTTCACAGGCACCCCATCAGAATATTAGGGCAGGGCCCCAGAACCCCAGCTCTCAGGGCTTCTCGATGCTTCACTACTGTATTGTGACAGGGCAGTAGGTTGGAGTTTTTCTTCTGTCTCCTTTCCCAAGTTCTCCTATAATATAGTTATATTACCTTAATATTCATTTATAAAAACAAGAAAAATTTTAGCTTTGAAATCAGATAGTCCTGCATGTGCCCCTGACCTCTTCTCTCCACTGAGGCAGTGTTTCCACTTTCTAAAACGTTTCTTCTTTTTCCAGTGTGACCTCTATGACTCCCTTTTTAAAATTTAATTGGTTTGGTTTAATAACTTGGAAAGCACTCAAAACTAAAAAACCTACTTGCCTGTTTTGCATGTCAATTAATTAATATCTGTGGCTCATTAAATTTAATTTTTTTTAGTAATTTACTTTAAAAAACATAAATATCTACTATCAGCATTTCCCTGAGTGGCCTTTTAAAATATGTTACATTGTTTTAGCTAATCATTTCTCTTACTTTCAGTTTTTCCATTTTGCATTTGTTTATTCATAGGGATTTCTATTTTCTTCTTTTAATGAGACACTAATGCATTTCACTGTCTTATTAAAGATGCTGAGCACAGCCACTCGGATAGAGCCATTCCTTTTCATTCGCGTTTTCCTGACCAACACATGCCTGCCGTCTCAGCTAATTATTCCTGTGTAACACACTGTTCCAAACGCTGATGGCTTAAGTACCCACTCACATTTTGCCAGCAATTTTATGGGTCAGGAATTTGGGAAGGCTTTAACCGGTGGCTCATCTCTGAGGCACATTGACTCCCAGTGCGGTTGAGGATCCCCTTCTAAGATGGCTTTTCACTGTGTGCCTGGTACTCCTGATGTTTCTTTCGCCACATGATGTCTCCTCCTTCAGGCCTGTTCTAGTTGCTTTGGGCTTCTTACCACATAGCTGTCTCAGGGTTAGTCACTTTTCTTATGTGACAGCTAGCTTCCGAGAGTTAAGTAGTGGAGGCCCCGGAAGCCCTCAGGTTAGCTAAGGACTACAGTTAGAACCACCTGTCACTGGTGCCATATTTTTTGGTCAAAGCAGTCACAAGCCTTACTCAGATTCAAGGGCTGGAGAAACAGACTCTCCGTTTCCTGATTCATTGGCAAGATTACTGTGCAGAAGAGCATGTAGGATGGAAGATATTGTTGCAGTTCTCTTTGGAAAACACAATCTGCCATCGGCACCCACAACTGAGAACCATAGAGGACAAAGAAGAGGTTGTTTGTTTTCCTCTCATGAAGGGGGTGAACTTGGCTCAGCTTTCTTAATAATTGAATAATTGAAGTCAGGATTGTGGTCTTAGACCATATGAAGTTGAAGTTGATAGGTTCTCAAGCAAAATCATAGAAAAGGATGAAAAATATCAGGATTTAACTCCATAGATGAAGTCCAGCTTTTCAAATGGACATTCAGATAGCTTATAATTTTGGTGTTTGGTCAAGTACTGATCCCTTAGAATGTATATTTTGTGAATATATTTTCATTTGGAACTCGAAAGACTTATTTCCTGTTGTGTATATATTGTCATTTTTGCAATGGCATGTAAGTGGTATTGACATTGTTAGGTTTTACGTGTTTCTGTTTGAAATCTTAGCATGATTAGTATATAGTACAGTATCATTGATTCAAAAACAGTATGAGAATGTCTGATTTTTCTTTCAGATGTTTCTGAGTTCAAGCACATATCCTGAAATCCATGGCTTCTTACATGCAAAAGAACAGGGAAAGAAGTCCTGGAAAAAGATTTACTTCCTTCTGAGAAGATCTGGTTTATATTTTTCTACTAAAGGGACATCAAAGGTAATTGAAATATCAGTCGTGTGTTATGAATCTTATATAAGTTGTAAGTTAAAATGGATTTTGCTTTATTTATTACGTTATTACTTGATGTCAGAAGTTGGTAATTTTTTTGAATTCCAAACATTTGCCATAATCTGTTTAAAAACTATTCAGCTTTATTTACCACTATTTTCAACATACGTTGTTTGATGGAATCTAGGTACTCTCATTACAGTACCACATACCTTGCTCATTTCTTCCCCACTCTGAATTTTACCCCTTTCTCCTCATCCTAGGCCAAAGATTTTGAGGCCCAGCATAGTTCACGTCTTTTCTTTTTACTCCAGGTCATATGACTGGTCTTGCCCACTTCTGAACTTCTGTTGATGCAGTTAGTAATAACAGTTCTTTAATTCCTTTGAGTGTGTTAGTTTTGGCTCCTTAGCTAGATTATAAATTCCTAGAGGAAGTTATGTTATGATCAGGGGTAAATATATCTGTTTATTTGTGTGCTTGTATATACAGTTATAGAGACATGCGCTTGCAGATGTCCATACACACATAAGTAATCACTTATATAATTCCCACAGTGCTCAGCGCTATGTGATCTGTGTTTCTATGTAGTCTAGTCAATGTTGACTCTGCCATATGGTCTATGTTTTATAAGTGTTGACATTTTATGCAATACATTGATATCTTTTAAGTGGAACTACTTTTGAGAGTTTTCGTGAGAGGCTATTTTAATTCTATTTTCATTTAATCCATTGTTGTCAATGACAACATTGTTGATTCTTTATGGGTAAACTGTCATTTTTCCCTGGCTATTTTTCAGATATTGTTCTATTCATTTGTGTTCAGTAATTTCCCTGCCATATTCCTAGGTACGTTCAAATATATCCTGATAAATCTGGCTTGATTCTCAATATACACATTCAATTTGCAAATTCCTATTTTTCTTATATGCTGGAAATGCTCATCCATTATTTATTTCTCATTCTCATTATTTGATCCTTTAATTTGCAGTAGGATTTTATGTCTTGGCCAGTCATGGCTCCAGGTGCCTCTTTGATTGTGATGCTTAACTCCATCTCTGCCTCTGTCTTCAAATGACCTTCTCCTCTTTCTCTGTGTGTCTCTTATAAGGACATAGTCACTGGATTTAAGGCTGACCCAGATAATCTAACATGATCCTATCTTGAGATCTTTAACTTAATTACCTATGCAAAGACCCGTTTTCCAAATCAAGTCATATTCACAGTTTCTCAGGGTTAGGGCATGGACATATCATTTTGGGGGCTATCATTCAACTCGCTGCAGGAAGCCAGTAAAAAATTTTGAGCAAGAGAGTGAAATGATCAAGTCAGAAAAAGATTAGAATGGCCATAGGGAGCTTAAAACATCAAGTAGAGAGATGGAGAGAGAGAGAAAAAGAGAGTGAGGGGGATGGAGCAAGGGAGGCAGGGAGAGAGTAGGAGGAAGGGAGAGAGATTGATTAGAAACACAGAGGCTAATTAGATGATCATTTCAATAATCTAGGGTGGAGGTGATAAAATCTAACCTAGGATGAGCAGTGGAGGGAGAAGAAAAGGATGGGTGCAAGATTAAGTGGTAAGTGGCCAGGTTTTGCTGACTGATTGATATGAAAGAAGAGGATGCATTTAAAAATGTTTTTGGAGAAAGAAACAAAGAAATAGAAAATGATTTAATAGAATAAACAGGAATAGAAGGTTTGCTAGAAGGTCACTATGTTAGAGATAAGATAATGATTTTAGTTCTAGATATACTGTGTTGAGGTTGAAGCATCCAAAAGGAAATCCCCAGAACACAGTTAATGATGGAGACCAGATATTTGGGTAGTGGTACTAATGGGAGATTTGGAGCCTCAAAGGAATAATATTTGACTCTTTTCCATATTTTCCCGAACTGTTCTTTCATAGTTTCCTCCTTGCCCTCATATACAGTTTTCCTTTGTTGCTGCTTGTGTGTGTGTGTGTTGTGTGTTTCCTTGAGTTGTAACTCGTAGAAGTCTTCATGGAATGGGGCTCTACTAATTTAGTAACCCATCCCCTTACAGAAATCTTTCGTTTTAAGTGTGTATCGCTTGACTATTAGTATTCTATCATATAGACGCATTTAAATAATTTTCCTTGAACATTTAAACTAGTTTTCAAGTTTTCCTATCATAATGTTAGGATGAATGATTATCCGTTTTTGTAATTAGGATTTTAGACTTTTTCTTAACCATTTTATTGAGGTTGCTCCTTTCCCAGTTTTCTGGACCATCAGAAAAGTGGCTTCTGAATTCAGTAATCATATCTGTCTCAGTGTCTTTCTAGTGATTCTTCACTGGAAGATATGATAATGTCTCTTTAATTCCTAAATTCTTACCTCTTCAACAAGTTTCTCATTAAAATCAACTGCCCATTATATTTTTACGTCACCCTTCACCTCCTTTCCCTCCCCATCCATTATACAACAAGACAGCGTTTATTCCTTCTGTTGGATCCATTCTTTTGTCCTTACAATGGTCTTCCCCTTGGCTAGGCAAAATTATAAGCATCAAATCTCTAGTCTCAGTCCATACCTTAGCTCTTTTCAGCATAGTGTCTGACTCTGCTATGCATCAGTACGTAATACTGTTCTCGCTAGCCTGTGCCTAATGAGCTCATGTTCCATAGGCTATACATGAAAATGATTTTAAGTTCCTCTCAAAAAGGAAATTTGAGGTATTAGATAACCTCAAGGATTATGACCTTGATACAAATTATGTAGGTTATCTGATATCTAATACGGCATTCCTACCTGGCAAGGAGATCATTTCCTGTCCTTTTTCTGTGAGAAGTCATAATTTATTTTACTTTCTAAAGATGTAGGCTACGTGGGAGTTAGATAATCATAGCAAGAGCCTTGCAGATGTGGCTATAACTTATGTTTCCAGAGAAACATCTTAAGTACCCCCCTCTCCAGTTCTCCCCTTACATACACATTGTGTATGCTTAGCTCTTGCTGACCATGCCAGTCTTAGTGTAGTCTTAGTGTCATAAGCCTTGATGTGTCTGCAATCATGGAACAAAAATCAGTCAAGAGAGAAAACTCCTCATGCCTCGTATGGCCGTCCACTGTTTCTCTGGCAGCCGTTGTCTTACGTCTGAATGACTCAGCTGCACTGACTCTTATAGTATCAGTGCACAGGGATGATTTTATTCCATCTTCGTACAAATCAGACCTTTTTACTAGTAAATCAGTGTCTGTCAAGGAATAAAGTTTGAAAGGCCATGACAATAAGAGTACCTTTCCTCCTCCCTTGTTCCAAGGGCCCTGGGCTGAGTTTCTTGCAACAGTTTTCTTTTCTGCCTTATTTTCCCATGGAATTGGGAACAGTCATTCATTAGATCAAATACCTAAGAACAGTGATGCATGGAGAAACAGTGACATACAGAGAAACTCGCTCTCACTCTTGCTCTCCCAGTCATCAGGCACGGGATAGCCTGCTGGTAAATGACTGAATTTCTTTGGGTTTGGATTTGAATGAGTTGCTCAAATTGCGGTTTTCTTTCTTTAGTTTTGTTTTAGAGTACTGCTTCTCAAGTGTCCATGCACATGAATCACCTGGGATCTTGTTAGAATGCAGATTTCGATTCTGTGGGTGGTTCTGGGTTGGGCCATAGATTTTGCATGTCTAATAAGCTCCCAGGTGATATTGATGTTGCCTGTCTGGGACTGTACTACCAGTAGCAAAGTTTTAAAGAAGAAATGCATTTTGGTCAGTTTTGATTATACATTCAACCCCAGAATTAAGCCCTTCTCCAAGTTATTAACCTATCATAGGATAACATGACCCTGTGATTTCCCATGACCAGCTCTAAAGCTCACGGACTTACCAGGGAAGAAATAGCCGTTTATGATTCCACTTTGCCTTGAAGATCAGACACATTCCCCTGCCAGGTGATTTTCCTGAACTCGTTGGGACAGGCTTCCTTCTTTTTGGAAGGGAAGATAGTCATGTTGTCTATCTCATTGCCTGCTGTGGTGTACTGGGCCGAACACACGGCAGGATGGTCTTTTCTGAATGAAGCAGGAGTCATCGGCTTTCCTTCTCCTCTAACTGCTGTGGAAGTGCAAGGCAACCTTATCTTCTTTGTTGAATTACCATTATTTGAAACCTGGACGAGGAAAACATTTTCAAAAGCCATTCTTTGTTATCTTCTCTCCCTCAGATTCCTTGAAATAGTGGTTAAAGAGAATAATTTTAAAATAGGAAGATGTGGTTTTTTGTATTTTGGAAGTTTAAATTATAAACAAATTGCCACTTCTCAAATTACATAATATTGTATCAAGCTCCTGGTTATTTAAGGATATAATGACTTAGTTTTTCTTCCCTTTTGTTTCTGTGACATTATTTGGAATAATTTTTGCCAGGGGGTAAATTATGTCATATAATAGAAATACAAAAGAGGTAGTGTGAAAACATGTGTCTGCTTCAACACTTAACATATACTTTTTTTTAAGGAACCACGGCATTTGCAGTTTTTCAGCGAATTTGGCAATAGTGATATATATATGTCACTGGCAGGCAAAAAAAAACATGGAGCGCCGACTAACTATGGATTCTGCTTTAAGGTACAGGCTTAATATTTTGATAGATGAATAAAGCAAGCCTCAGCCTTTTAGGTAAGCTTGAGTTTCTTTTAATTTCTTTTGAAAAGAGACAGCTTTTCCTTATATATAGGAGAATTTTAGTGACTTTTATTTCAACAGGTGTTACCTTCAAGATATGCATTAACGATAAACAATGTGCTGTGGCCTTCTAGCCTAACAAAGCGGGAGGGCCGCGAGACCTGAAAATGCTCTGTGCAGAAGAAGAGCAGAGTAGGACGTGCTGGGTGACCGCGATTAGATTGCTTAAGGTAATCTCGCTGCAGGCGTGCGTTTCTATTTTAAATGCTGGGAGGACCATCAGAGTTTGAAAATATCTGTATTTCAAAACACAAAGACTCACTATGCATCTGTGTGAGTATATGAGAAAGAAGAAAATGAACCACCACCAAATGTGTATATTTTACTTTTTTATCTAAAAGATGAACATTTGCAGAGTAAAGTGGAATAATCCAGTACATTTAGCTTTGTTGTGTGGAGTAAGTATTCCTTTTTAGAAATGTTCTGACTTTTATTTTTTGTAAGAGTATTACATATATACCCAGTATAACTGATTGAAACTTCTCCTGTACACGACTTAGTGTGCATTTTGAAAGCATTGCCATTAATCTGTATGAAGTGTATTTAAAATGTGCCCACCTGGGCATGTTTAGTGCAGGTGTTTTATGTCTCATTTACGTGTTGTACAAATTACTTTCTAGTTTAAGTATAACTCAAATTATTGTATGAATTTTACTGTAGATATATTTTTTAAACATCTACCTTTGTGCTAAGTAGATATTAGAACTTCCATAAACATAATTTGTTAGTGAGCATTTTGAAAGGAGTAAGAATGTTCTAAAGGTAGGTAGGGAAGAGAAACAGAACTGATTTCTTCCATAGTATCTGGAAATCACATATAAATTATAAAAATTATCAACCACAGGGCTGGCCCAGTGGTGTAGAGGTTAAGTTCATGTGCTCTGCTTTGGCAGCTCAGGGTTTGCAGGTTTGGATCCCAGGCGTGGACCTACATGCTGCTCATCAAGCCATGCTGTGGTGGTGTCCCACATACAAAATGAAGGAAGATGGCCACAGGTGTTGGCTCAGTGGCAATCTTCAAGCAGAAAGAGGAGGATTGGCCACAGATATTAGTTCAGGGCCAATCTTCATCACCAAAAAAACAAAAAAAAAGATTATGAACCATTTCTTCTTGAAGAAGGGCAGAATAATCAGAATCAGAGTGATTAATTGTTGTACTAAGTTTGGAAGAAAGTTTTATTTATTAGTCTTTCAGCTTTTTAAAAATGAGGTGAAATTCATCTGACATAAAATTAGCCAGATTAACTATTTTTAATGTGAACAGTTCAGTGGCCTTTAGTACATTCAAGAGGTTGTGCAGCCACCAACTCCATCTAGCTCCAAAGCATTTTCATTACCTACTCTGTACTCATTCAGCAGTTACTCCCAGCCCCTGGCAACCGTCAGTCTGTGTCTGTCTCTAGGATTTAGCTATTTGGATATTTCATAGAAATGAAGTCCTACAATATGTGATCTTTTGTGTCTGACTTCTTTCACTTAGCCTATTGCTTTGTGATTCATCCACTTTGTAGCTTGTATCAGAACTTCACTCCTTTTTATGGTTGAATAATATTCCATTGTATGTGTATGTATGTTAGATAAATAATTTATCCATTTATCCATTGATGGACATTTGGATTGTTTGCACCTTTTGAGTATTATGAATAGTACTGCAGTGAACATGTGTGTACACGTTTGTACATTTGTACATTTGGTACATTTGTTTGAGTACCAGTTTTGAATTTTTCACATATATACCTAGGAATGGAATTGTTGGTTGTATGGTAATTCTCTGGTTTAACTTTTTGAGGAATTGCCAAAATGTTTTCCACAGTGGCCCAAACCATTTTACATTCCCACCAGCAATGAATGAGAATTTCAAAATTTCTCCATATCCTCACTAACATTTATTATTTTCCTTTTTTGTTGTTGTTAATTATCCTAGTGGGTGTGAAGTGGTATTGGAAGAAAGTTTTAAAAAGCGTTTAAAGGAAGCTTTTGGATTAACTATGAAGTTTGCTTCCTTTTGCTACTGTGGCAAATAGCTACTTTAGTTACCTTTTTGCAAGAGGTTTGTTCTACAATAGCATCCTATTAAAATGACTAGCATGATTTCCCTTTCAACAAAGCTTAGGAGTCTTAACTCTTTGAAATCGTCATGATAAGTAGTTGCTTCTTTGTTACTCTCATTGTCATACAATTTAAAAAAAAGAAAAAAGAACTTTAGAGAGTCTTGGAAAGCAGTCAGTCAAGGGAGTAGTAAGTAGAACCAGATTGGAACACCTGAGCTTTCTAAAGTTCCACCTGGCCCAGCCCCAGCCTTGGGGGAAACCCGTTTTAGCAGGAGAGCTCCGGGTGTTTGCCTGCCTGATTAAGAACCGCTGACTTCATCCAGTCCTCTTGTTTCGTAGATAGGAGGCTGGCACCCTTTGGAAGACTTGGCCCCATCGTAGTTATGGTAGAGAAAATGCCTGGAGGTCTCTGGTTTTCCCTCCCCTTCTGTCAGAACTCTGGAAATGAGGCTAGGCTTGTAGAGGAGATGCTTTCCAAACTTGTTAGCCAAGTCTTTGTTCCTTCTAACTTGGGCTCAAAGTCAGACACCCAACACAGAAGTGGGTGGTAAGCCTCCTTCTTTTAAACAGTCTTTCAGTGAATCTAACACACCATTGATTTTACTAGAATACTCCATTATTTTTTGCATAACTTAATAGAAGAGAATTATGCCAATAAAATTATATGATGCTTTCGTATCACTTATAATTTTTATTTTCATTTAAGTAGTTGTTTTAGGTTTATTTAGAATTATAGACCTGTATTTTTGTCATTTATCAATTTTGTGTGCACACAGATAAATGTGAAAATATGTATGTGAAATAAGTAGGTTGGGGTATCTTTAAAACTTCTTCATATTCTAAGTCTAGCTTTTCTGAATCTTTGTCATCTCAGAGTCATAGGTATCCATATTTTTCACAGACCATTCAGCTCTGTGCCATCAAGAGCTTTAGGGAGGCAGAACTTGTCAGTTGAGTGCCCTGCCATGGTCTGTGGGATTGTCTTTTTAGCCACTGACATCCGTTTTGCAAGGTTTGATGCTAATGTCTTCTTGATCCCATCAAAGATTTCACGCAATGACAAGTCACTTGGTCCACGGTGAAGATAGGATACCTTAGATTACTAGGCAAATTTATAGATGTTAAAATTTGAAAAGAAATGTGTGTCTAAGAATTGAGGAAAAGCTTTCTTTGATCCTTTCATATCTAGAAGGCTTAGTTTCTGGAAGACTGTCCCTTCTCACTTTTTTCTTTTATCTGACTCTTCTCAAAGCCTCCTTTAAGTCACAGATGCCTGGTTTAAAAATACTCTGTGTATTAGTTTTCTGTAGGTGCTGTAACACATTACCACCAATGTAGTGGCTGAAAACAACACAAATTTATGGTCCTACACCTCTGTCATTCAGAAATCTGACGTGGTCTTCTCAGCTTAAAAAGCAAGGGGTCAACTAAGCTGCATTCTCCTCTGGAGGCTCCAAGGGGGAATCCATTTCCCCCTGCCCATTCCAGTCTTCAGAGGCTGCCTAGATTCCTTGGCTCATGGCCCCTTCCTTACCCTTAAAACCAGCAATGTCCGGCCCAGTCCTTTTTATACTGCCCATTTATGATTCTGTTTCTTTTGCTTCCCTCTTTAAGGACTCTTGTGATTACATTGAATCTACCTAGATAATCCTCGATAATTACCTAATTTCAAGGTCAGCTGATTAGCACCCTTAATTCCATCTGCAACCTTAATTCCCTTTTGCCAGGTAGCCTAACATATTCATAGGTTCCAGGCATTAGGATGTGGACATCTATGGGAGCTATTATTCTGCCTCCCATATCTGTATTCCTTGTTTGTTTTAACTGTGGTAAAGCTTTTCCAGATGAAGCTCGAGAAGGAGGCAGGCATCAGTGAGGAGCCAATTAGAAACCATTGAACAGTTTCAAACAGGAAAGTGATATGATGTGTTCTGCACTTTACAATGTCCAGACACAGGAAGCCAGGTGTCACATCACAGACACATTTGAGGCACTCTAATAGGGGAGTGAGTTGGTTTTCCCTTGCAGCTTATTGTCAGTGGGGCACCTGTTTGACCCCCCAGGCTGGTGCAGCTGGGCTCACCTTGTGTTAGAGGTATCTTTTGATGGTCTCCTTTGGGTGTCTGTTGTGTTATTTCTAGCGTTTATCATTGTACTTAGTGGGGAGGAGCAGGGAGAGACTAGTCCATGTTCTGTTGGCTGGACTGGAAGTGCCTCTCTTGTTTTCATTATACACTGCTTGTTAGATAATAGCCTCTACCAAGAATTTGGCCTCTTGTTTTATTTTTATTTTCCTTTCTCTTTCATATGCACAGGTAAACTCTTCTTGTAGCATCAGATGAAGATACTCTCATTCTCTTTGGAGAAATTCTAGTTACATATAGAATCATAGAAAATCTGAGACTTAGAAAAGGGGAGATTTGCTCATGTACAGTGTCCTAGTTACATGGTGTCTACTTCCCTTCCCTTCAATTAGAACTCTGCTAGCTTCTGTCTAACATATTTTGGTCCCTTATCTGCCCCTCCATAGGACAGGGAAATGTTAAAGTGACCCCTGCCCTACCCCTCGGTCAGAGTTAAATGCCTGCTAAAGGCCTCCAACAGCACAGAAGCAACTGCCTAACCCCACAGGTAGCGGGGACAATACGTCTTTGAAGAAAACAGTCTTATTAGTAGGTAGCAGGCTTTTCACTGCAGATAAATAAAAGGTGGCCAGGCAGCGTGTACCTTGTGAAAGTGTTGGTTGGAGGTTATTGTATATTCTCCAAAATGAACTTGACTAGGAATTAAGCTCCTCTGTCTTCTTTTTAAAGTGATTGTAGGCTCAGAGTTGATTTAAAATAAATTTCATTAAGTCCCATTAATGTCAATCACACCTTAAATTAAAAAATAATTTTTGGAAGTTGGGAAATAATTGGATAAAGAAGTCAACACAGAGAATTTTAAATGAGTGTGGGTTTGTATTCATATTAAAAGCAAAATCTTGAGAACAGTGACTTCCCTCGCCCCTCTCTGATTTTATGCCTAATTATCAAATATATCCACTTTTCTGGAACTGCTTTTAAGGAAATAGCTTTTAGTAGAGAAACAGCTTTGTTGGACTGTTTAAATGGAATTCATCCTAAGGGTAAGATTGGATTCCATGGGGTCTCTTCAATCTCTTTTATATAGGACCTGCTTTTAAGTTCATTATTGCTCCATGAAATGGAGAGAATTGCAGACTGTAGCCCAAAAAATAGCCTGTCTGTCTCATTGGTTTCTTTCTTTCTTTCTGTTTTTTTTTTTTTTTTTTTTTAAACAGAGTGACTTAAATCAAGGAGGGTCATGTTCTAGTTTTTGATGGGGAACCCTGCAAGATAAGTCTGATCATGGCAGTTGGCATTCTTAATATTTTTCAAACAGATAACTGAATAGTAAACCAGACCCACTTTCCAACTGTAGCGTGGCAGCCCAGTTCTTATGATGCTGCCTTCTGAAAGTAAAGATGTTGCTGTTCTTATCTACTGTCATTTACATTGTATTTTGTGACCCTTTGTCTGAAATTAGCCTGATTCCCCAATATTTTGATTTCCCTGAATTTAAAGCTAAAAATTAAGAGTGCCCTAAGAGTATTGTTACCAGAGGATGATACAGTGCCAAGAATGTTCAACATAGGGCCAAGTTTATGGATTTACCAAAGAGACAATGTAATTCATCAATCAGACATTGAACAGTTACAGTAAATTTTACCCGTTTTTGCTTAGCATATGTGTAAGATTTTTGGTGTCTTTGTACCAGTAAAACCTGGCACCCTTCCCAAGTGAGCTTTCTTATCACTAGGTGATGCACCACTCCAAATGGTTTTGGTACTAAGAATAAAGAGTAGGAATGTCAGTTCCAGATCTTTCTACTAGTGAGCTAGACCTTAAGTGTGGGTCCACGTAAACACTGTCTTTTTAACTGTATCATTGTAGGGCACTAAAAGTTTACCTTTCAAAATTTTGGTTGCTTCACTTATTTATTTTAAGGAAAACATAATTTTTATTTTTTATTTTGATGATATATAATTATCGAAATGTTGATTTTCATAAATTATGTAGTAAAAGTGTGGGAATGTTTTTGCTTGTTTATTCTGCAGTATGGCATGCAGCTGTACCAGAATTACATGCATCCATATCAAGGTAGAAGTGGCTGCAGTTCTCAGAGTATCTCACCCATGGTAAGGACCACATTTTTGAACCTATATTGTATTTTATATTTACTTTATATTAATTTGCAATTACCTTATGTTATAAGTGTACATTACAATACATTTATATTCTTTCCTTTTGGTCAAGTAAAGTAACTCTTTGGCATCATCCTATCATAATGTTATGTTGAATTATTTATTCTTGGATTTTATATGATTGCATCCTATATAATAAAATCAGAGCAGTAAAGTATACATGAAGTATTCAATTAAAATAGATAATGTTTGTTAAAGAAAATTTTTAAATATTTAAAAGAATTATGTGAGTCATTCTTTGTCATTACATTTGAGGATTAGATCTTAATAAGATAATTTATAGAACATTTTCCTTGGGATTGTGGAATTTTTCTGAATTATTGATTTTGATTGTGGGTTTATTGATTTTAGTATTCTGAGATTTGCATAGCCTAATATAAAGATGCCAATGATTTGGAATTTTAAAAGCCACATTAGACGCATGTGGGCTCTTTTGCATTCTGGCTTTCTAACAATGAAATTTTTAAAGTTTCCAGGTCCTTGAAAAGCAGACTGCTCTCCAGGAAGCCCAAACACTGCGAGCCAAGATATAGGTCGTGCATTACATTAAGTCTAGCACCACTTCTCAGATTTGTACTAAATGCAACTTGCTATTTATTTGCAGATGCATACAGAGACATTGTTCCCTTCTTTAGGACCTAATTTTAGTTTCCTGCGCGTTAGCATAAGAAATCTATTTCTGAACTTAAAGTTTATGTTCTGCTAGTTTTGCTTGCTTTCCTTAATATTGAGTGTATTAGGAATTCGGCTGTATGTGCGTGTGTTACAAATCAGCTAAGGTGCTGCATTTGCACTTAGGTTAAAAATACGCTCTTCATGGCTGTGACCAAGGAAGGCACTTTTCCCCTCATGTAATGTAGCAGATGAAGAGCTCAGTTCTAGGAATGAGGCATGAAATAATGTTGATTATGAAGCCTGATAGACTAATATGGGAA
Organism: Equus quagga; assembly: GCF_021613505.1. NCBI lineage: Eukaryota > Metazoa > Chordata > Mammalia > Perissodactyla > Equidae > Equus > Equus quagga. The sequence goes on along the minus strand of NC_060270.1, from coordinate 105,016,408 downwards.
AAGAACTCCAATTCTCTAGTTCCGTTGCTTTAAGTTATGGAAAAGTAACTTTTCATCTTTGTATCATAATTACTTTTAAGCCCTAAAATAAGGAACTAAGGAATGTAATGAATATTTATAAAAGCAGTCGCTTGAAGGTGAGTATTTTTACAATTTGTCAGCTTACCTTTATCTTTCAATCCATAATATATATATACATACACACATATATGTATGAAGAATAATGAATTTTATATCTTAATCCTTTCCTAAATCCTTCTAAATGTCTTTGAGAGTCTAAAGTGATTAAACTGAGCATATTAATAGCAGCCATTCATTTGGAGGCAACTATTGTTTAGTGTCTTCTTAATCATAGGAAACAATTGTTATAAACAAAGTGCTTTCTAGTCTTATCATTATCATTAGCATACAAGTATGGTGTTCTTCACCTTCTTTCCACTGAAAGTGATCCTACTGTAGATCAATATGTATATGATAGTGTCATTTGGTTAGAGTAGCTTAACTTGTTCAACCTCGTGTATAGGAAAAGACGCTCCTTGAGTGAATCTGGCTGGAAAGAGGGATTGAAGGAGTAGTAGTTTAGGTGCTTGTGTGGTGAGGACCCATCCTGTATGCCAGTTGTCATATCAGAGGGAATAGCATTTAAGAATTGTATCGCCACTCTTCTTAATTTTCATGAAGGAAACTAAGAAGATTGAGCAGGCATTTGTGTTTACTCTGGTGTCTAGACAGAATGCCACCTTTTGAGATTATCCTGGAAGAATCAGTGACCTATATAGTGGATGCCAGTGCTCCTCACCTGCCTCTGCCAGTTTTCATCCAGGCACTATTTTCAGTGAACAACATAGAAAACTTAGTTTACTTTAGTTATGTTTCTTAACTTCTCCAGGGATACATTTTGAGGAGGGAAATGAGGAAAAAAAATTTGCTCATACCATAATGAACCTCACCTAGTAGCCACCCCTATCAACCTTTGAAATGAGAATCATAGCAGATATTTCAGGAAGCCAAATATATTTGGTTGTTTTTAGGGCAAACAAAGGATTCATTGAAAGGTGCCTCTGTAGGTATGGCCCTGGCTGGAGTGAGGGGATGGGGAAAACAAGTCTGCTCGAGTGCTTGTTATTTCTCACTTCTGACCCGAGCTAGATGTTCCAGACTGCAGTTTCTTCCTTGTGCCTCACGCGCTGTGGTACATAAAAGAACCGTCAGAGGGCCTAGCTGTTACTGCTTTTACCATAAGCTATTTGTGTGACCTTGGTCGAGTCCCTGGTGTCCTGCAGTATAAAATAAGGGAGATGGTTGCATAGTCTCTAGAATCGATCTAAAATCGATCTCTGATGTCCTGTGGCTCTGTATGAAGCAGATGAGAAAACAGTATCTGAGGAAATTCTGTGCCCTCTTGCTAAGGACCGTGCTGCAGGTTTATCTGGATCTTTCAAATGGGGTGAGCGAGAGTACGTGGCTACTAGTTGCCACCTAGCTCACCTGTCTGAAAAATGTTTTACGTCCAAACCTCCCTAAGAGTGACTGGCTCTGATCTCAAAGTGTGGCCTGGGCAATCCAGGATGTACCCAACCCACTTCTTTCTTAAAAAGACAGGCATGCCATTAAAATCATGGACCTATTTTTTAGGACTTTCCCTGTTTATCCCACCAGGAGAAAAAGCTAGCAAAAGGGACAGATATTTGAGAAATACACTGGTTCTGAATGTTATCAACCTCACTTTCCTATGTGAAAGAAATTGAACTGAAAATGACCTTTTGAGTTCAAGTCAGATTTTGCTTCACTTCCATTTCTTTGTCCACCAAAGGTGAACTATTAATGTTTCATCCACCACCTGCCATTCAGTCGGAGACATTTGCTGTATTCCTGTGTTTTCCTCTAGTGTAGTTAGTGTAGCAAATGAAAATTCTTATTTGTTTTGTAGACTCCCTACTTATGTCAAGTAATTATGGAACGGGGGATCTTGTTTTGCGTTCCGACCTGTCATATTCTAGGGGAAAAAAAACACTAAGAACAACTAGTTATGTTTATTTTTCTTTCCTAACAGCATTTTTATGTTATCAGGACCTTGCGATTACAGAGCCCATCTTGGCATGTGAAGTAGAGATATTATAAGGATAAAGCTATCATTATGATTGAGATTAGTTACTCTGTGGTTTGAGCAGGTGGAAGCTTTTCATTAGTGTCGGCAAAGCAAAAGTGTATCCGACTGGTCCACAGCCCGGCACAGAAGATCACTGGGTGAGAAGGGCAAAGTAAGGTGTGACAGCAAATAGAGACTACAGAGACAGCATCTGTCTGGAAAGAGCAGCTGTCAGTTAAAAAGGCTCCTGTAACAAATGAAAGATTGCACGCTGGATCTCTAGAAATAAAGATGAACCGTAATAAGATTGTGGACCACTATAGCATGGTTTGAAGAGGAAATAGCAAATGCTAATACAGTGGGATGTGGATGTGGTGATAAATGAGCCCGCCAATTTTTTTGTGTGAACGAGATTTTGTTTCAAGCACACATTTGACTGTAGTGTATTTGACCAAGCTAGGTGTGGCTGAATCCATGGGAGGAGACAGACAGCGGTCTTAAGCCACAAGTCTCCATGTGCACATTGACTCATCCTTTATCATCAGAACTCCATTTTTTGTCTTGCGTCTCTATTAACCAGTGAAAAAAACCTGTTAAACATTGTCCATGCTGTTTTTGAATGTTTTGTCTTTTTTAGAGTTTTAATTTTTGTTAACTGAGTGACATTGTTGACTGGAGATTTTGACAATTGGCTTTTCTTAGGATGCATGACTTCAGATGGCATATTTTTTAAAGGATGGTCACAAAGTAGAGCCCCAACCAAACAAAAAATAAAAATAAGGTCCAGGTTTTGAATATTTTATTTTCATCTTCAGAGAATATGAATACAAAAACTAATTAGCGAAAAGACGACTTTATTACTTGTTTAAAATTATGTTTGTTTAAAGATGTCTTCCTTTTATATCACTTCCTCTTTCGTTATTCAGACTTATTTTTGCAACTCTCATTTTGCCATATTCATCCCCACAAGATGAAGAAGTATTCATATATTAAATCAGAAATTTTAGTATTATGGAGTTACCTGAATTATTTCACTACATTTCATTTTCTAAGTAAGACGAAAGTTGAGGTGATAAACTTTTAAAACACATATTGTAGTTTGTTCCGTTATAAAATATGAGTATTATTTCCTTCTAAAGAAGTGATATAACTCAATCTCTTATAGCTTTAGTGTAGCTTGAATCTTAATAATAAACTGCTTCATAAGTTGATAGATTTGATATTTAAATGATAACTGATGAATCTCAAAGCTCAATAGAGAGATGAGTTCAGAAGTAATGGCTCTTTTTAGCCACAGAGGGATTATTCTTTTCTAAATTGGTGTTTTTCCCTTTTTACTAAAGAATATATACAGATAGGGATGTTATAGGAGAAAGACATGCTTACCTTGAAAGCTTTTAATCTCTTATTCAACACTTAATGCGGTGATGTTAACAAATAACTGTGTAACCTCTTTAACCAAGATATTTGATAGCACCATTTTATCTTGAACATGTATTTTTAACTTTTTAATTTTCTGCTAGCCACCATTGGAACCACATCCTAGAATGGAAACGTATTGCCGGCAAAGCACTGAAAGACAACTTCAGGCATATTTTCATGGTAAAAGCTGTGGTTTTTTTCCAGAGAAGTATATCAGAGAATTCCTTGGTAGCAATGGACTTCTCAGGCCAGAAAAGCAGAGTTATAGAAAATCCCACAGAAGCCCTGTCTGTTGCTGTTGAAGAAGGACTTGCTTGGAGGGTACAAATAACTTCAAGTTCTTCAACTTATTTATGATTTGAGTTTGTTTCACCCAAAAAGTTGAAATTTGTTTCCCCCTTCCTTGTGCAGAAAAAAGGATGTTTACGCCTGGGCACTCACGGTAGCCCCACTGCCTCTTCACAGAGTTCCACCACAAACATGGGTATGTCTGTGCATATTCACTGGGACTGAACGGATGCATAGGTGTGCGTTTAGATGGAGCCACTGAGGGGTTATGGTGGAAAGTACATATACCTCAGTTATGATTATCTCAAACAAAGCTTTGTATCCCTCCATTTTATCTTCAGCTATCCACCGGTCCCAACCATGGTTTCACCACAAAATTTCTAGAGATGAAGCTCAACGATTGATTATTCAGCAAGGACTTGTGGATGGGTATGTTCGAGTGTGAATGGTAGTCATTTTGATTTCTCCTATAATCAGTAATTACTTATTCCACACACACAAAGAGTTTTGACATCAGCTTATTAAAACAGAATTGACTTCGTATAAGGATGGTTACCATTGTATCCTAGCAACATCTATATAATACCTGTTACATAGTATGTGCTTAGTATTTGTGCATAAATGAACAGATAACTGAATAAGATGCTCTGCTCTTAACCGATGATCACTAGTATTACCCATTCTGTGCCAGTATTAGCATCTCAGATATTAGTACATGGGGAAAAAAAATTGAACTTGTTTTTGGGTGTCAACATTTTGATTTGAACATATAATTAATGTGATTGCAAAGTATGGTTTGTGTCGTGACCTTATCTTACATTTTCTTTTTTGTTTTTAAGTTTGATGCAGGGTGTGTTAAATAAAAAGCTGTTTCATATATATTTACACTGTTTGCTTTATTTCTTCTGTTTACATGCCTATTTTCTCTTCTTTAAATTTTAGCAGATTAAAGTAATATAAACCTATGCGAAAAGTACATCTTGACTGTTTCTCATTTTATCTTTTAGTGGGGTACCATGGAAGATACAGGAGAAATATAAAATATAAAATATAAAAAGACTTATAATCCGAAGAATTTTCTTTTTTTCAGATTATTCAGTATTTCAGATACTTCCTATAATACTGGCTAAATTCTCTTCTTAAGTGCAGTACAAATTAAGGAGGTTGTATTGAGGTTTGGATGAGAAATAAAACCAGCATCAATTTAAACAAGGGCTGATGGGATCTGATATTTTCAAGGATTGGCTTAAAATGATGCCAAGATTTCAAGTTGATTTAATACTGACATTTGGATAAAATGCGTCTTCACTTGGAAGATTATTAATAGCAAGTCAGCATTTCCCTAGACTCTAAATAAGGAAAGATTTTAATATGCTTCTCTGCATGGAGCACAGTCTTTTTAGATATAAATTTGAACAATCAGCAGAATTACGATCTGATGAGACCAAGAAAAGAAATAAACCACAAGGAATTGTCAAAATGTTTTGGAGGATTATTTCTGAGCCCAGTTTTTGTAAATTGAATGAAATAATTGCATAAAGAATGACAGTATGTTTACTTTTAAAATTTTTTAACTAAAAAAATTTTTTTTAGTACGCCTTTGGAAAGATGCAATGATGCCAAGCAGTCCACTAGGTGGTACTGGTGATCTGCTCAGGAGTGGGGAGAGAATAACAGCTTGATTTGCCAGTGAAACTCCCTTTTGTCCCATCTCCCAATGATGTAATGTCGGAATCTCACACAGCACAAATGAAATGGATAATCTCGTCAGACATCTGTGATGGCTCAAATTTGGCTGCCTCTTTGCCCAGGCACAGTGAGATTAGTATTGGAGTCACCAGTGGGGACTGTTTGCACAGTCCGTTTGCCAACAATTAATACAAAGCTGGTTTTGCACTGTATTGCCAGTAAATAAGAATCCACGCCTGGCAGCATTTTTCTCTTAGGCCATTAAGCCATGTCTTGTTTTTCTAGCCTGACGTTAAAGAAGTTTTCTGCTGCATTCTTCAAGGTTAAAGTACATGTTGTTTGGGTATTTCTTTCACTTAAAACATTTTCTTCAAACATTTAATAAATGATTTCGGGATTGATTTCTTAGAATATATTTATTTCTCACTTTCTGTTGTGTGTGTAACAGTAGGAACCAGAATCAAAAGAAAAAAAGGGGAGCCAGTGTAGAAGAGGGGGTTAAAAAATGATTTTAAGGGCCTGCCTGGTGGTGTAGTGGTTAGGTTCTTGCACTCTGCTTTGTCAGCCTGGGGTTTGCAGGTTCAGATCCCGGATGTGGACCTACACATTGCTCATCAGGCCATGCTGTTGTGGCGTTACATATGCGAAATAGAGGAAGATTGACACAGATGTTAGCTCAGGGCCAATCTTCCTCACCAAGAAAAAAAAAAGATTTTATTCTAAATAAGGTATTCTTTTCAGGGACTAACATGACCCAAAAACTAAGAAAACAATATGCTAATACTCTATTCTCTGTACGAAAGAGTTACATGTGAATAACCAATTTCCCAGTAGAAAAAGGACATAACACTAATTATTGATGCCAACATAGCATTATATTGGTTATTGTAAGCAGTCTGACAAATGGGCTATATATTTATCCTATTAAAATTAAATTAGCACTGATAACAGTTTTATAGTATCAGACTATGTCATACCATGTTGTTTACCATGTTGGATAATTCCATAATTTAATACACAGTAAAGGAAAACTCTGGCTACATTTATAAAGATACTTCCTGGGTTTGTTTCACACTATATTTTTATGAAATCCATGAGTAAATGTAGAAATATATTGAAATTCCTTCTCTCTCTTTAGAGTTTTCTTGGTACGGGATAGTCAGAGCAACCCCAAAACTTTCGTACTGTCAATGAGTCATGGACAAAAAATAAAGCACTTTCAAATTATACCAGTAAGTAATTTGTGATTTCACATTCGTATATTAGAGGTGATCTTAATGCATACGCTTTTGGAAACTTTGGTTTTCTTTGGGTCTTTTATTAAATATAACTTGGGAGGTTGCGCTTTGACTAGACTTAAGTTTGGCAGAAATGGTTTTATGAGCCTGAATTAATATAACAAATACAGGAATTGTAAAAATTAAATTTCCCTTTTTCCATGAAATATGATTTGGCAATATTGTGTAGACCCCATGCCACCTATTGTTAAAAGGCCACTAAAGATTCTTTCTGAATTCTACTAGTGGTTCTTTAAAAACCATTTTTTTAAAACCATTTCTCCTTTCTTGTCTCAAAGATGTTTTTTTGTTTTTGTAGTTTTGTTTTTGATCATTATGATAGATACACAGGTGCTGCAGAACTGGAGAACATTTAAACTATTCTGAGCATATTTTAAAAAATTCTTTAATTCTGCTTCTGAGTGGCACAACTTGCTGTGGGATTTTTGGTGCTTGTGCTGCTGCTCTGTGTGTGTGCATGTGTGTATGCAAGTGATCTGTGTATTGGAACCGGATAGCGTGGAATAGAGAGTCAGTCCACTTTCAGCAAAGTATTACATAAGATTGCCAAATTGCTAGTGCTTCCTTTTGAATGGCCTCTTTTTTAAATTATCCAAAGTCCACATGAAATATCTTCCCTGCTTCGTTGATTGTGTGAGTAATGTCCCTGGCAAGTATGAATTGCTTAATGCCAGAAGACCTCACTGCCAAAAAAAAGACAACTGTCATTCCCTTAACATAATAATTGATTGTTTCAGAGTTAATTTACTGATACAAATTATGTGAATATTCATTTTTAATATACTAAGTGTGGCTGTTAGGTAGACACCATTTAGAACTGGAAATTAATTTCTGTAAAATGGGAGCACTAAAATCTTTTATTTTTACACTGCATAGTGCAGATTCTCTGTTTGTTGATTCAGATTAGTCACGCTATCCTAACTCCAGAACATAGGGAGAATTGGAGGTGGAGAAAGTAGAACCACACTGCTAACGCTAGCATCAGATGATATTTCTTTTAAATGCAAGCAAACTTACAAAGAAGAAGTGGACACACCATAACATTCTTTTCATTGCCCTTTAGTCCTGTAAACTTGTCAGTTTTGACATATAAAGACACAGTGTGCAATAGAATATGATTATCTTTCTGGGTATTTTGTCCTTCTTACGAGTTTGTTATTGTTCCTCTTGCAGGTGGAGGACGAGGGTGAAATGTTCCACACCCTGGATGATGGCCACACGAGATTTACAGATCTAATCCAGCTGGTGGAGTTCTATCAACTCAATAAGGGCGTTCTTCCTTGCAAGTTGAAACATTATTGTGCTAGGATTACACTTTAGCCAAACCAAAAGAGACTTGTTAAACTGTTGAAGAAAATGGACTCAAGAAAGAAAAAAAGAAAGGAAAAAGAAAGACCATAAATAAGAATGGAAGCATTGCCGTGGTGAAAAGAATCTATTTCACCTACAAGTTACAAAAAATAGTTTGTGCGTTGCAAATAAGCAAAGATTTGGATTGACAGTACATTCATCATTTAAAATTCATTAGTTAAAATTAAACCTGGGGAAAAAAAGATTTGGTGTGTTCTTGTATCATTTTACGTTACTGTAATATTTTCTTCAAATATGCACATTATGAACATCTTTCTTCCTTATTTACCATAGCAACATTAGAATTCTCAACCACAAAATAAGAAAAAAAATTGGGGGTTCAGGATGAATTATTTGCAGACTGAATTTCAATTACACTATTTTTTTTTATAGCTTAAAAAAGTGTAATAAAAACTGGTTATCAATTAAAAAGCTACCCACAACCTGTTAGTAAAACTAAACTATTTTGAATTATGTATTTTCTGAGTTTATTATAATCGTAAAATCAAGTCATATTTTGAAGTAACTTAAAATTATTTTGAAATATATTGATTTTTTCAGGGTGACATTACGTTATTAAATAATTATAATATTTACACTAGTATTGTACCTATTAGTGGCACGTTATTCACTACATTTTTTCATTCATTTAATGATTGACTGGAACTATTTGTTTTTAAGAAAATGATCAAAGCGTAGAGGGGATTTATATGATTTGCATATGCTTTATTGTGGGCTATAATCTATGACAATGTTACATTGTCACCTTAATATTTCACATGTGCCCCATGTGGTAACTTTCAGAAGGCTCTTTAGATCCTTACATTACCAGATCATTAGCCTGGTCAAACTCGGTGAAATCAAAGATTCAAAATCTCTTAAGATCCTAGTAGATAAGTTCATGCTGTTCTCTCTGCCCCCTGTGCAGTTTCTTATCTTGGCAACATCAAGATGGAAGCCAAAGACTTTGGAAACTTGAGACCGTAAACTCCCATATTGCCCCTCGGAGCCCCTCTGGGAAGTGTTTGTTGGGATTCTGTGCCTCTGTTTTTCCAACTTTGTGGGAAGGATGTTCATTTTCCTAAAAAAAGATGAGAAACAAAACATTAAATAAACATTTCGTCATATTGCCCATCTCCTCTAATTGATCCTTATAACAATATTATGAGAAAGTGAGGAAGATTTTATTTTTATTTATTTATTTATTTTGGTGAGGAAGATGGGTGCTGAGCTAACATCTGTTGCCAATTTTCCTCTTTTTGCTTGAGGAAGATCGTCACTGAACTAACATCTGTGCCAGTCTTCCTCTATTTTGTATGTGGGAGGCGGCCACAGCACGGGTTGATGAGTGGTGTGTAGGTCCGTGCCTAGGACCCAAACCTGGTGAACCCTGGGCTGCCAAAGCACAGTGTGTGAACTTAACCACTATGGCACTGGACTGGCCCCAGGAAGATTTTTAAAACATATTTCAAAAATTCATACTTTAGCTTTGGATAGAAGCTATACATTTTTGGTAACAGAACATCTGAAAGCGTTTATAAGATGCTAATAAAATGATTACTGAAGAAGAATTATTAGCAGACTTTTAAAAATATTCAATTTACTTTTAGCTGATGCAAACCTAATTCTTAAAACTCTGAACCTTAGAACATAAATCTGGTGTTATAAAATATTAATCTGATGTCTACAAAGGTTTGGAAGACACATAGGACGTCTAAATGGAGGAGTGAGAAGTAAGCACACTTGGCCCTTTCAGCTTAGCCCTGAGTGGTTTCTATTTATTTCCAATTTCTAAAAATATTTTGTGTTTTGAACTGAAATGCGTTTTCTCCTTTTGCACACAATTCAAATTGACAAATCAGAAAATGTAACATTTTAAATACTAGATTCTCATAAATTGGCCAATTTGTGCTTGTCTTTGTTATTTGTGTCTCTAACTTCATAATCTTCATTTATTATTGTGGAGCCCAGGTTTTGTATGTAATTGCTTACTTTGATCTTAAAGTGTGAGTCAAGAAAAATTATTGAGGAAAGGTTGACACTATCCTTCCTGACTCCTTCTGATAAAGGGTTTTAAGTGTGAATGTGTGTGAATCTAATATGAAATTAAATCTGAGAATGTCAGATACATCCAGAGTTAGTAGAGTATTGAAATGGATTTCCAAGAAAAATGTGAATTACCTTTGGGTTGTTTTTTATTTTGATTTAGCCAAATCCTGCTATTTTGCATCCTTTTGGGGGATTAGGACAAATCAGGTCTGTTTTCTTCTTTTTCTTTTCGTATGTTGGAGTTAGTATGCTTTATTCTCCTAGAAAGAAGAAAACCCCGCAGACCATCTGGTCCACGTTCTTTTTTATTTCCTTATATGGAAGAATTAAGTAATTATTTCGAAACATTCAGGAAGCCTTGTCAAGATAAAAATTATTAGAAGTGTGTCAATTCAGAATAATTACTTGTGTCATATATATAATGGTATAAGCCCTGACTGGTTTGAGTATATTAGATGGAGATTTTTGTTTTAGTTCGGTTTTAGGGTGGTCAGCATCAGTTAATCAGAGTCCCATGTGGTCTCTGGCTTCTGATCACCAACAGTGACAACTTCACATATGGTAGTTGTATAATGTTAGTGATATTAGACTATGCCCTGGATTATGACTTCTCCGAAGAGAAAAGATTGTCATTGGTATTGGTTGCAACTTGGTGTTTCAAGCTGGCTCCACTATTTAGAAAGCTCTGCTCTCTATTGCCAGGCATTCTTAAGTTTTTCTGTGCCTTGGATTCATCCAGCAGCCTGATGAAATTTGTAGACCCCCTTCACAGAATGTCTTTAAACGCATAAAATAAACAGAATTTCAAAACAAACTAATTATAGAAACAACTCTGTATAATTGTATATGTAGGTGGATTGCAGGTGGAAACCCTGCTGCAGTGTGACCAGCTCTGTCTCCTGGCTGTGCTGACTACTGCCCATGCCAGACCTCCAGTTTTCTGTCTTATGTTTGCTAGGGAACACAGTGAGTGATTCTCAGTCAGTGTTACCCACACCAGTGGGGCACAGAGTTGTAGTCTGCTTGAGATGCAAGGTTCTCATAACGCTTATTGAACACTCAACCAGACCTTCATACCTGCCTCTTGTGGGATGTATCACCTCCTGCCAGCCCTGGTTCCCACACTTGTCCCATCTGTAACATTTAGGCATGCTCACTCATAACTGGGGTCCTGCTTGTAATGTCTAATTCCATATACCTCAGGCGACAAATTACAGATGTGAACAAGAAGACAGCCAGCCTCTTGGCTGAGTACCTCACTATACTCACCCAAAAGTTCATTGCAGAGATCCCCCAAGGTGAGGAAGTACCCAAGTGAATTTCTAACCATCAGAAACACTTGTTTCTGCAGTTGGCGGTATCAGGTGACTAGTCCTTTGCCATACCAATTCTCTTTGTAATTATAAAAAAGTTCACCAGTTCCTAATTCAACTCCATGTAATACTCAAGGCATTAGAAACCAAAGATTATAGCTTTGAAGTGACATTGTAGATATGAATTCTAGCCCATTACATAGTAGCTGTGTAGCCTTGGTCAAACCACAGTTTCTTCATTTCTGTAGAGGGGATCACCATCAACATCAGCATCATGGTGGTTAAAGTCATTCATGCAGAGTGCTCAGCACATTGTCTTGAATCTTAATTGATATTTTTTTTTATTGCATTAGTGATTGTACAGTTAGGTACTCCACCTCCCTGGGACATTATCCTTTCCATCACTGAGTGTTTTTGCTATGTCACCTCTTGTGTGCCCTTCCTGCTGAGAATAATACAATGTACATTAGACATTGTGCCTCTGCCCTGCCTTCAGTCCTTCCTATAAGACTACTTCTATGGAAGTGGCCATGGTTACAGTACTGTGGGGGGTGCCCAGCCCATCTGTAGGGACTATGTGGACAACTGTGCCCACCTGTGCCAGATCCTACAGACTCCCATGCTCTTATCCTCTTGCTGATTAAAACTGTAAAGTGAGATTTGGTATTCTCACACTTTCCATCTCCCTTCCCTCAAATAGCAGTGATTCATACGGATGGGAAATATGGAAGGCTGAAAACCTGTTTTAGAGACCCTGCCTGCCTGGACAACACAGGAAATAGGCTAATGCATGGCTGAGTGGAGGAAGATGAAAAGACTACTAGATGATTGGTGCATCTCTGAGAAATTAATAAACTTTCCGTGAGTGAACATGTCCCTGGTCATACACTCAGAGTGGCTTATGCTCCCCTCAGAAGCTCTTGTCATGCTAGTGGTCTGATTAGGAGCTGAAAACGATGTTCTTACCTTGTGTACTTGTTAAGTTCACTTCAGCACATATTGAGTGCCTATGATGTGAAAGGCACTTCCAGAGATGCAAGATTGAATAATAGAGTATAGATATACAAGTATCTGTCCTAGAAGCCAGCCTAGGTAAGTGTTATACTCTAAATACAATGGGAGAGAGACATTGGTTACACTTGCTGAAAGATGGGAGGAATAAGATGGGGCTTGTAAGAGTTAGATTTACAAAACCTTGGAGAAAGAGCTGTACAGTGTCATCAGAGGGGGAGTTGGCAATGCTAGGCAGCATGGAAAGGGCACAGATTGAATTTAAGAGTTTTTCAGAAAATGATGGTTTCATTGAAGCTGAAGTATACAAGGGCTTTGTGACAGAGAGGGAAGTCATGGCAAATAGGACTGGAAAGACAAGCTTCGCTGCACTGGGGAGAGCTTCAAAGCTAAGCAAAGTGGTTTACATTTTAGTTAAGGAAAGCCAGAGCCGGGTATCTCAATGTGTCACCCCATTCAATTTTTACCTGGTTGAAATCAGGAATGGGCTTGATTCATCTTTTGATCTCTGCCTGCATATTGGAAATTCTCAGAATATATATTGAATAAATGAGTGTAATAAATAGAGGGTAGAAATCCCCTGATGATGTCTGCATTAGATGGGCAACTACGTATAAGATGAATAAGGATGGGGAAGGGAACCGAAGGAGGATGACCATCAAGAAGCCCTGGCAGCAATGAAGAGAAGAACGTGCTCTAGAACCACCGGCATGGAAAGGATTTTATGGAGTGGGAGTCATCAGTAATATCATCAGTGGTTGGATGAGAGGGATGAGGGAGAAGCAGACAGTGCTTGCCTGAAAATGATTGGTAGGTTTAGGGCCAGACAAACTAGAAAGGTGGTGATAATTATGCTGAAAAAGTAGTGATTTTAACAGATGTCATTGGAATTCTTAGAGAAACAATTGTCTTTATTTAGAACCTCTTTATATAGGAAGGTGAGGTCTGAAGGCTTGATGCTGAAAGAAAGAAGTACAGAGAACTTCATTTTGCATTGGAAGTTAAGAATTTGGGTGTGGAAATGGAGAAAGGGAGGCAGTGAGAGAATGAATCAAGGGGCCCAATGAGATGGTGGGAGACTGAATGCTGAGGAGAAAGATGGCCATTGAGAAAGTCCAGAGATCAGGTGGCTAAAAGACGCTTAAGAACATGGATATTGAGTACATATTTTTTAGGATGTTTGCTCTGTGGTCCTACAATTTAACCACTTTCATCTTCCCAAACCTGACATAAAGTCTCCATATGTACAAATAATGTGGAAGAGTATTGTAGAAGGTCCAGGGAAAGGACCATGCTCCACATCAAGGTTTAGGTGGCATGTGAAGTTGTAACACAAGTGACTGAAAGTTCGGCAGAAATGGGAAATTCAAACTACAGGGCCAAATAGCAGACATTTTTAATTGGGCTTTAGACTTCCAAACCACAAGATGTGGTTTGTTCTACCAAAACCAAAAGGCAGGCTGCCCTCAGGTAACATATAATTTGCACTTTTTATAATCATTTCTTAAAAATAAATCACCGTTTGGTTGCCTTAGCAAAAACCATAACTTACTTCCTGCCCTCCTCCTTTGTAATCTGTGTTCTTGCACATCACCATTTCTTCTCTTGCCATTACTCATAAATCACTGACATCCCTTCCACCTCACCGAAACTGTGAGGCCATGTCAAAGGAAACTTTTCAGACCTTTCTTACTTGCTCTTTCAGCAATTTTGCTGCTATTGACCACTGTCTCCTTGAATCACTCCCTTCTCTTGGTTTCCATGTCAAAAGAATCCTCATGTTCTTCCTATCCTTCTGGGTGTCTCTTCTTGGTCTTCTTTACAGAATCATCTTCGTTTTTTCTCATCCCTTCAATGTTGCTATTCTTAGCTAGATCTTAGGCTTAATTCCCCTCCCTTCTTATTTTACTCCATTCCTGTAGAATTTTTCCTTTATTTTCATGGTTTCACATACTGTGTAAGTGGCTTTAAACCCTGTGCCTCCTTCCCAAACTTCAGATCCATGTATTCAGCTACCTATTCAACATCTCCATTTGTACACCTTATGGTTACAAAAAACTCCACGTTTTCATGGATCTCTATCTTCCCTCAACACCTGATCTCCTCCAGAGCTTCATAGTTCAGTAAATATGGTACCACCATTCAATTTCCCAAATAGTAATCTAGAAGGTATCGAATGACTATCACCTTGCATGTCCAAAGAATACCAAGTGCTGTAAACCTCAGTTATATCTGTGTACTCCTCTCCACTGGCACTGCTGTTACACAAGCCCAGGCCAATTTCTCTCCTAGACTACTAGAGCAGATTTTTTTTTTTTTTTTGGTGAGCAAGATTAGTCCTCAGCTAACATCTGTTGATAATCTTCTTTTTTTTTCTCCCCAAAGCCCTAGTACATAGTTGTATATCCTAGTTGTAAGTCCTTCTAGTTCCTTTATGTGGGAGGCTGCCACAGCATGGCTTGATGAGTGGTGTGTAAGTCTGTGCCCAGGATCCAAACCTAGCAGCTGTGAACCTGTGCCCAGTGGCGAAACCCCAGCCGCTGAAGCAGAACACGTGAACTTAACTGCTATGCCGTCAGGCCAGCCTCCTACAGCAGATTCTTGAATGATCTTTCTTCCTTTGGTCTTTCTCCATACCTACCCTCCCTCCCTTAGTTCATTCTATGGGCAGAGTGATCTTTACTAAAAATACTCACTTGACTGTAGGACTCTCCTACTTAAAAGCTTCAATAGCTTCCCACTCTCCTTGCATAAAGTCTATTCTTCCTACATGACTATGAGCCTTTCATGTTTTGGCCTTTGTATTTCCAGCATCATCTTTAGCCAGTCTCTCTTACATTCTATTTTCCAGCCAGTCTGTTCCCTGGAATAGATTCTATTCTAACATTTTCTCTTTTACATACTGTTCTCTTTATCTTGAACACATTCCTTTACCCTTCTCTCCAATTCAGGTAACCCTTTTCCCTTTTTAGAGCTCGTGTAACACACCACTTTCTTCAGGACAATTTCCTTGACGATAGATTAGGTTACCCAACAATACATGCCTTCAACTTTTCTGTTACAGCGCTCATCACACTCTATTGAATTACTTGTTAATTTTTGTTTTCCATGTTAAGTGGAAGTTCCTGGCAAGGAAGAATTGTCTTGTTCGTGATTGTAGCCTCAGAACTTAGCAAAGCACCTAAGGCCAGTATTAAGTGCTCAATAGAGATTTGCTGAATGAATCAATACAGTGATGAGGAGGAACAGAATATGAGGTCAGTTTTGGAATTTCCAAATCTGAAGTTCCTGTCATACATCCACGAGGAAATGATTCCAGGCCTTTGGAAATATGAAACTATCTATACAACTATATATATATATGTATAGTTATTCAGATATTATAAGATAGAAATCAGAATTCAGATATGCCCTGTGGTTGTTCACCTAATCATGATGATGATGATTTTGTTTTCCCTTCATCGCTTTCTTTTACTTCATCGAAAATATATAGTCATTTAAAAACTGCTTTCACATTGAATTTGGTTAAAAACGTCCAAGAATTCCCATCGCGTTTTTCTGGGTCAATGGCATGGTGTCTCTCCCATTCTGCTTTCAAAAATTGCTGCAGTTTCAGTACTCACCAAAGCTGTAAATTCAATACAGCCCTCCTCAAGATCCTACTAGATCTTCTTCCCTTGATGTAATGACTCTAACTTTGTCCAGAAGAATAAAAATGCAAGGATAGCGAAGAACACTTAGAAAGTGATGGGGTGTTACTGCAAGAGACATTAAAACATAAAGTAAGAGTGATTAAAATAATTTTTAAATAGACTGACATGATTGTTGTATTACTGAGCTAACTCATCTCCTTTTTGTTGTTGTTGCTGAGGACTCACCAGAGAAGAAGCAAGCTCCTCCCTTGCCTGTCCTTACTTCAGGAAGCAGAGGCAAACATTGGGACTGTAAACATCAGAGCTACCCTTACACATTGGATCCTACACACATGAAAAGAGATGGAAGACCTTGCCTTTTAGGACTATTGAAGGGTAGTAAAAGCTAGATTATTCAAAGAGAAGAAAAGGGATTTTTATGTTGCCAGATGTGGAAATGGTCTAACCAAAGGACAGAGAAATATAGTTTAGCTGAAATTAAGAAGCAGATGGTTGTTTGGGGTTTTCCTTGAGGAGCAGAAATCTGTGTCCCTCTTATCCACAGCTCTGTGGATGGGTGGATGATTGGGGGATGGCTGGGAGACTAGACTCGAAGTATTTTATCCCTGAGAGCAGAAATAAGGGCTTCTGTGGCAGAACCTGCAGTCAGGAGTAGACTACCCAGAGACCATGGTAACATGATACTGGAAGATCCATGTGACGGCATTTTTTAGCAAAAGGATCAAATGGTGCTGACTGCCAAAGAGAAAGATCAAGTCACAGTCCTTGTTGCCTGGGACCTTGCCTTGGATGTTTATAAAGGTGAGGTTTGTTGCACTCAAGTGTCATTGAGCAAACTCAGATTTCTTTAAATTGAAAAAAAGAGAAACCAGGAAAAGAATCAAGAATATGCATGGAATTAGAAATCAATGAGGGAACAGTTGAGATTTTAGGGTTGATGGGACAACTAACATTTCATCGCTCCCTACTTCACTCTATATGCCATAATAAATTTCAGATAGTTAAAGACCTAAACATAAAATAGGAAGTCAAAAAAACTGGAAAAATTATGGGGGGAAATTTTTGGAAAATTCTGGTTGTATTTAATCATAATATTAAAGCCAGAAATAAAAGAAGCACTGAAACATTCAAAATTAAAATCTATACCAAAAAAAGTACCATCATAAGGCTTAATAACAAAAGAAAAATAGTCTAAAATATTCATAACATTACTAAAAAGAAATAAGATAAATATTCTTACTGTGCAAAATTATTTATCAATAAGCAAGATATGCATTCCAATAGAAAAAAGGCAGAGAAATGAACTGATAAAAAATAGATGGTCAATAAACATATAATAAGTTGTTCAGCCTCATTAACCTTCAGCAACCAAAAGTTAAATTTTGATCAGTTATTTCTTTTCTTAATAGGTTGGTGTCAAGTGTTGTCAAGGATGTGTGTGTGTGTGGTGTGTAGGGGGATTAAATATCCCCACCATGTTATTGGTGGGAATTTCAAGTGCTGCATACTTTTGGTTGAACAGCTAGGCAATATATATATATATTTTTCAACTTAAAAAAATTGAAATATAATTGACATAATAACGTTGTATTAATTTTAGGTGTACAACATAATGATTTGATATATGTATGTACTGCCAAATGATTACCACAATAATATCCATCACCACACAGTTACAATTTTTTTTTCTTGTGATGAGAACTTTTAATATCTATTCTCTTAGTGACTTTCAAATATACAATGCAGTCTTATTAACTGTAGTCATCATGCTGTACATTACATCCCTAGGACTTATCATGTAACGGGAAGTTTATACCTTTTGACACCTTCGCTCATTTCACTGACCTCCCAACCCCCACCTCTGGCAACCACCAATCTGTGTTCTACATCTACGAGTTCAGTTTTTTTAACATTCACATATCAGTGAGATCATACAGTATTTGTCTTTCTCTAGCTCATTTTGCTTAGCATAATGCCCTCAATTTCCATCCATGTTGTTGCAAATGGCAGGAATTCCTTCTTTTGATGGCTGAATAATATTTGGCAATATTTATATAAAATAGAAAATATGAATTCCCTTTTATCTAGAAACTCTATTTCTAGAAATTTATTCTAAGGAGGAAATTGGTCAAGTAGTACATCAAGATGTACTCGTCAATTCATTTATTCATTTGTCCACTTATTCACTCATGCAACAGCTACTTTGTTTGCACCCACTATATGCTTGACTATGAGCAACTGATGCATGTGGAAGACATAATCACTGGTCTTGTGGAGCTTATGTTCTGGTTAAGGATACAGACAGAAACCAAGAAAATAAATTAAAAAGTATTTTCAAGTTACTTGTAAGAAACTACTAACAAGAATAAGAGAATGAGTAATGTACATTAGATAAGATGGCCAGAGAAGACCTCTCTAGAGAAGTGTCATTTAAGGAGAGACAAGCAATTAAAAGATCGCCACGTGAGAATCCTGTGGATGAAGAACTTTCTAAGCAGTGAAAAGCACAAGTACAAAAGCCCAGGGCAAAAATAACATTACATGCTTGAGGAACAGAGTGGTTGGGCATGGTGTGTAAAGAGGGAGTAGTACAGATGATAGTGGAGAGACAGGTAACATTCAGATCATACAGGCCCTTGGAGGCCATGGAAAGGAGCTTGGGTTTTATTCTAAGGGCAATGGAAAACCATTGATGGTGTTTAGACAAACAAACAAACAAAGAACAATAAAATAGGATCTATATTTGGACAAGATCACTCTTGAATCTTTGTGGATAATGGATTGGAAGTGGGCAAGATTGGATGTTTACTGCAACATCCATTTATAATAGTGAAAAATTGGAAACAGAAAATACCTAGAGGGTTGGTCATAATCATTATAATAGACTATCATATATTTGTATTTATTGATATAGAAAAATCTCCACAATTTTTGAGAAAAAGTTTATGTGTGTATGTGTATGCATATGCATGCACATGCTAGAAGGATGTTCACAAAAACAACAGTAGGGGTAGTTGATCCTGCTCTGCCTATAATATAAAATTAGTGGAGTTTTTGGGTGACTTTATATTTGCCTTTATATTTTTTTCTTTCTAGCTTTTTATGAATGAGAATACTTTTTATAATCAGAAAAATAAATCTCCTTTCATTTTAGATAAAAAAGAATTATTTCCACAGGAAAAATTTTTTAAGTCATTTCATACTCTCTCTTTTTCTAAGTTTGCCTACTTCAACTGTTTGTCATTTCTTAATGTGCACTGACATTCTTCTCCTGTAAAATACATACGTGGATTATTGGGTGTCTTGTCTGTTCAATCTAGTATTTTAATCTGAGCATGTTACTGTTCTGCCAAAACACGTGGATTCATTATTTCCCATTGATTCTCAATGGACAATGAACACACATCTTGGCAGATACCTGCCAATTCTTTAAGGAAAGAAGAGAAGTCTAAATTTAGGCTCTCTCTCCAGGCTGTGGTCTTTGTAACTTTACGGAACTAGAGAATTTTCATTAAAAGAGACCTGTTTTTATCTTCTGAGACTAGGCTAGATTCCAGCTCTTATCCTGAAGACTAGTAAAGATTACAAAGTGGCTTCAGCATCAAACTCCTCAGTCCTCATCCAGGGGCATTATCTCAGACACACACGAATCTTACACAGGTCCTTGGGAGCCTGAAGGTTGTTTGAGCGTGTGTTCTGAAAGGACATTACTTTCTTGTTGCTCTACATTGTATCATTGTGACATTTTACTACAATAAAAGGAAATAACTTACCTGGAATTGCAATCAACCACGTTATTTTTCAGTCCCTCCAGAAAAAGGAAAACAATAGATTTCCCCCCTCTAACTTGGTTTTAGATGCTCTCTCCTGCTTTTAACCATTTTATAACCCCATCTCTATAATATTTTTTTCTTAGTTTCTCATAGAAAATAGCTTAGCCTTTGTGTTTTCTTGACCTTATGTCTCTTACCTTCTTGGTTCTCCTCAAAATTATCCTTTACACCAAGTCACAATTATTAAAGTTATGAAATCATAGCTTTCAAATACCTAAACTCTTTGTTCAGTAACTCAGTTCTTAAAATCATTCACAAAGCTTCTGGGTGATTGAAGGCTCAGCTGTGGGATTTAGGGGGATGATGATAATAACAATGATGACGATTGGTTAAAGACTGTCAAGACCACGGAAAGCACCACTGAGTCCTCCCTGCACAGCCACAATTTCCCCAAAACCTGTAGGGTGTCTTTACATAAACTTACAAAAATAGCACCTCTTCATTACAGAAAAATAAGACAAAAGTAGCAAAAAAAAATTTACCTGTAATTTTACCACCCACAGATGACACAATAATGCTAACGTATTGTTATGTATAGTGAGTACAAATTATACTCATTATAATGAGTGTAGATTATGTATCACCTTTGAGAGTTTCATACTAGTTGTCCTCTGTCTATTTAATCTCATTTTTTTCTGAGCACCTGACTTTTATTTATAAACAATCATAAATTATTTCTGTCTTACACACATGCCTGAAAGATTTGAAAAAATATTTTTTTCTTTTTTTGATAATTTTTGAATGATTTGATGATCAAATTTTGGGAATTGATGTAATACAACAGAAATTATTTAAAGAATTTGTTCCACTGATCAAGTTAAACCTCTTCCCCATCTTGCCCCCAATGGGATGTCCAAAATAGTATATGTTCTGCATTCTGTATGGAATGCCATGTTTGGAGCATTAAGGATAAAAGATTCTATGTCCTGGTGAAGTGTTCCTCAAAATGTGGTTTGTGAACCAACTGCATTAGAAACTTCTCTCAAAGATTCTGTTGTAGCTATGCAATGGAGCCCAGAAATGTGTGTCTGTAATAAGCAATCCAGATGATTCTGATGCTTATCAAACTTTGAGAGCCGCTGTCTTAGAGCACTTGACTGTTCCTGCCCAGTGCTAGTCTTTGCCAAATGCTTCACTGTTTTCAAAATTACAGCAGTAAGACAATTCACCAAATTCTCTTTAGTATAAAATGACAAAATTGATTTTCACAGATCATCTAACCAGTGAAGATGTTTTCTCCTCTCCTTATGTTTCAGTTTGTCTTCTTTCAAACTCACAGTGGTAAGGAGCTTCATTGGGGTCACTCAGAACACACAGGATTCTCATGTATTCTTGAATTTCAAGCTTTTAATAGTTAGATATATGATACACTAAATGTAACAGATGTATTGGTTAAGCCAACTAGTGTTAGTATTAAAGACAGGCATAAATATTTAAAACCAACTGATTTTTTTTTTTTTTTTTTTACAAAATTTACACTAAAAATCCAAAGAATCTGAACGATCCTAAGGCACGGCCAGTGGATGTCACCATTGCGCCATGGATTTGTAGAACCAAGCACTGCTTTTGCTGTTACGTCTCAGACATAACTGTGGCTGGTGGTCTTATACCTTTGTAACATCCAATATTTTTTCCTTTCCTTATAAATTATTGACTGACATGGTACCAATTAGTTCTACCACTTGGTAGGTTTGTTATCAAGTTAAGCTTCAAGACAAGAACCTGGACTCAAATGGTTAAAAATTTAGACGTTGTTGATTAAATACGCAGATAGTCTATGAAGCCACTTCTTGAAACCATTATATTGTCTTTTAATACTAATGATTTGTATAATTAATAAAAAACAAGCTTGAAAGCATTAAAGAAAGAAATGAGACATTAAAGGGAATCAGGTTAAATGCAAGAAAATAAGAATATAGTTCAATCAGGACACATTTCTTGTATGTTTTAGCTGTTTTTCTTAATATCTTTCCCTTTTAAGCAAAGACTATGTATTGAAATCTATAATCATTTTGGAAATTATGTGTTGGATCAGTGAGTGGTCTGAGGGCTAATTAAATACATTTTGTCAATTGTATACTTTTTCTTCCAATTAAAAATCTTAATTACTCCAGTGAATTTTCTGATTTGAAGGTTTATTGTGAACTATATGCAGTGAAGCGTAGATGTCCAGATCAAATTGGGACTGCTGTTGAGATCCCCGGCCTTATAATAAAGCTATTTTTAGTTAATTATAAAATTATGAATTTGCCCTAGCAACTCTGACCCCCAAATTCATGTTTTTAAAATGTATTTTTCTCCAGAGCATGGATTCTTCTCTGCTATAAGCACGAATTTGGAGTCAGTCCAGGTCTTTCCATTGTGTGATAGCAGAAAAGACATTTAAACTCTGTATATTTCTGTTTTCTTAGCTGTTGTTACAGGGAAAATCAAACAATACCGGGAATAACTTATTTTTGGGCTCCGCTAAGTGTCAGGCACTATCATAGGCTCTTTAGATGGTTTACCTCATTTAGTCATTCCAAAAAATCCCAGAAGGGAAGTTTTGGTATTCTGATGTTGCGGAAGAGAAAACAGAGAAATAAAACACTGGCACTTGCTTTTAAATCATAGAGCATCTAACTGAAAGGCCTAAGATCTTTTTTTACAAGTGTTCTTTTCAGTAGGTAATGATGATGCCACACTTTCTAAGGCCCAAGCATTGTCCAGGCACTGCACTGAGTATGTCCCATGGGTAGTACACGGACTAAGGAGCTGGCAGCGTTAGCGCCATTGATGACAAAGTACAACGTTCCTGGACAGAAGTTATTCGCCAAACCTCTTCTAGTGCTCTTTGAAGGGGGCTCTGCCAGTGCCCACGCATAGGACTGAATCCATTTGCTTACACTTTGGAGACTGTGGAGTCAGAACGATGCAGAACATTACTGTTTATTGTTTACATTTGGTGCACTATCATAAAGGAAATGGAACTGAAGATGAGATTTTCAATCTTAATTTAGAGATGGAAAAACCATGGTGAATATAAACAATAGCCTCAAGACCATTTCAAGAGTTCGAATTTAACTCTAGGATTGACCAATTCTTCTTATGTTAGGCCCTGGGCACCACCTGTTTGAGGCTGATTATCAATCCTACCTCTGTTGGAGACATTTTCTAAAGATTTCTTTCATAACTCCAGTTTTAGCTGGGTTATCATTAACTATGCGTTCTAACATCATCCCAAACTCAGCAGGACACCATTATATCTGTGGGTAAACACTGTGGGTGAATAAAATAGCAATTGTAAAATGATTTAAAATAGGTTAAATGATTAAGAAACTAAGGTTCTGGATCTGTAGAAGCAGGTATGTATATGTAAGCATGTTGATGGTATAATTTGTTTTCTATTTCTTTGTATTTCAGGGTTTGTGTTTTTTGTGCAGGATTTTGGTAAAACTATTTTGCAGTTTCTTATGTGTGTTGCTTTTCAATTGCTATTTAATGTGCATATGTCTATATCTACAGTCTAATGCTGCATAACGATGTTTCAGTCAACGATGCACTGCATCTACAACAGTGGTCCCATAAGATTAGTACCATGTAGCTTAGGTGTAGTAGGTTATACCATCTAGGTTTGTGTAAGTACACTCTGTGATGTTCACACAACGACGGAATTGCCTAACGACACATTTCTCAGAACGTATCCCCGTCGTCAAGCAACACATGACTGTCTATCTATATCTGGTTATCTAGCTATATATCTCTTGTTTGTTTGTTTAAAACTACACTATAATAACTTTGTGTAGAGGACCGCTGTGACTGACTGTTTTAGTTGGAAGGGACCTATGGGAGGCAGTATGTACGTGCGGCTGCAGCAAGGGACAGGAAGTGAAAAAAGACCATGTGTTTTTGGTACAAAAAGATAGGAGGTTCAATTCCACTTAACAGCTCTGTGACTTTGGGGCAAATAACTTCTCTGTACTTCACTTTCCTTTGACAAAAGGAATCACCATAGTGATTGAGAAAATATAAGTAAAATATGAGGGCTAGGGTCTGGCACAAAATAGCTCAATAAATACTGTT